>NW_013666310.1:101679-108881 GCF_000517525.1 Limulus polyphemus
AACAAAAGGCAAAAATGGTTTTCACAAATTATTTACAATATTTAGAAAGAAAAGCATTTATTTAATTTCAGTAAAAATAACATAAAATATCATGTTTATAATGCGTATTTTCCTTTTTAATTCTAGCTTAAACCAATGTGAAACTAGAGCTTTGATGTCGATAAATATTTGCTATTAAATACCCAAGACTAAAACAACATTACATACTTATGACATGACTTAGGACTGAATAAGGTTTTTATTGTTAAACGAGAAAACGTTTTATACTTATAGATAGGACCTCTAATTAAACCTCTTTATGTTAAGTAAATGTGTATAAAATACAATACAAAAGCAAAGTACAACTGTCATCGGCCATTATAATCATGGTCAGACTTTGGTTTAAATTCTTAGTTATTCGGCCAACCAGTGTTGACCAATAAATAGTCTTTGATATAGGTCGTATTAGAAGTGGCGCAAACCCTAATGTCATTTCAAACACTCTGTAAATATTATATTGTACATAGATTCATTTTGAATAGTAGGAGTTTATTAAAGCCTTCAATAAATAGTTTATCTAGATTCGGTAGAACCATTTTCTTCTACCGACAGTAGTCCTTGAGCGAACAAAATCCTTTGGTAATATGTAATCTACATTTTCTTAAGGCCCACTCGGCTCTGTGTAAGTCAGTAAAATAATTTTGTTTCTACAGGTGGTTCTTCTTTAATTAATAAATTAGATTATCCAGTAATTTTTCAATAATATCCTTTAAAAACTCACCTAAAAGTAAATGTCCTCATGTGAATGCGGTTAAAACTTTATCCTACCAAAGGTTTTTCATCTTGGACAAGCCTCTCGGAACTTGCAAGCAAAATTAAAAACTTCCGAATCCAAAATGGATTATTCGGGACGTTGTTAAGTCATCTTAATTCTGGCGTTTCCTCTTGTGTGAGTGAAATCGTATTAAGATTTGTAAAAACAAAAATATCACAGTAAAAGTCATTAGGTGTGTATAAAAGCAACGAGATCTGAGCTCTAATAAACTGGTTTTTACGTCTCTGCCTCTGGCGAACAAGGAACACTCAGATTTTGAAGTGCTCAAAATAGCTGCAGCTAAGGGCTTCCTGAGCTACATCCTAGGTTTGTTTTCATTATTTGTGCACTGTTCCAATCCTGTTTGTATAATGTATATTATCATGTGTAATAGTACTTTATATGTAAAAGCAAAATATATTTGAAGCTCCTCACCTACGTTCTTCAACTGCAAAAAATGTAAATATTTTATATGTGTGTAATACTTTAAGTTGATTCCTATCGAACTTTGTTTAATTTAGTTTATAGATATAGAATCTGGACTCTTTTCTTCACCTATATTGAATTCACCTTGTATATTTTTCATTAATTCAAAAACTATTCAAACTAAACCTTGCTTGATTTCTGTATCGTTTCGTTCATTATTATATATCAAAACAAGATTAATGGAAATTGTTAATTTAAAAAGAGGAAATAGGGATAATCAAAGAAATACAGATACAAGTTAACACAAAATTCAAAGATTATATTTTCAAGCCTACGACTAGAGACTCTACAAAAGTAAACAAACAAGGCTGGAAATAGTGTCTACGTTATTTTCTCAAGCTACAAATCCCTATTTTGAGGTCCGGCATGGCCAGGCGGTTATAGCGCTCGACTCGCAATCTGCGGGTTCGAATCCCCGTCACACCAAACATGCTCGCCCTTTCAGCCGTGGGGGCGTTATAATGTGACGGTCAATCCCAATATTCGTTGGTAAAAGAGTAGCCCAAGAGTTGGCGGTGGGTGAGGGATGACTAGTTGCCTTCCCTCTAGTCTCATTGCTAAACTAGGGACGTCTAGTGCAGATTGCTCTCATATAGCTTTGCGCGAAATTCATAAGCAGCCTCTTCAAATAAAACAAATACGTCTAAAACATCGCTTTAAATAAATCTTCGTGTTTTTTAAAGTAATTATTTACTGAGCCTGATGGCTTTGTACCTGAGGATCTGTGTAAACACGCGTTTAACACCCGTCGAGTACAAAGCCAGCCGCTCAGAACAACATCACATCTATTATATATTTCTAATCACGTAAATCAACTTTAGGTCAAGGATATTCGCAGCATTTCATGTAGTATATCTATGCAGGTTTTGGTGCAAGATATTCAGCCGATTTTGCTGTAGGCTTGCGAAACAATAATATTAATGATAATAATATTAGAGTTTTGATCAAATTCCTGTGCGATCCCTATTATGAACCACTACCGTGGTTCAAGAAACTATAGTTGATTTTCTTCATTACCCCATAAACTATTTCATATCAAACTTTGTTTCATTAATTAAAACATTATTTTATATTAACGTTTTTCTAATTGAATAAACTATTTTATATTGAACTTCAGTTAATTTAACTTTTCATTTCAGGCATTATTCTATATCGATAGTTACTTTATTTTATCTTTATTTGGTTTATCATAATTTTTGTTATAGCCTGTTGTTGTCACCGTCCTTTTTTGCAAGTGATATATTGTTATTCAAAAGCTTAGCGTCCCTTCAGCGGAGAAACGGTAAGTGAGTGCACTTATAACATTGAATACAAACAAAATAGTGAGTGGATAAAGAGAGAAAAGCCTTTTATAATAATTTTGGGTTAAGTATGTTTCTCTGCAGTTCATCAAATAAATCATTTTTAAAGGCTTTATAATATATTAAAATTCATTTGCGCTTGTGTAAATGTTCAAAGTTTTAAAATTCAATAATCAATGAACAACTATTTATTGTACACAGTTCTTATAATGAGACAGTTCTCAAAAATACAGTAAAAATACTAAATAACTTACTGTACACGATAAAAGAAAAAACCTTAGAACTCGTGTAAAATAAATCGCTGGTTATTGAATATTAAAGTTTTGGCCTGATGATATAATTTAATTTGGAAAAATTATGAATTTACAGTGTTTATTTTATTAGTAAAAACCAAACTTCAAGACTTCAAGTAAAAAACATTGTTACTATTTTATACGAAACATTATTCATCTAACCATTAACCAATACAAAACATTGTTTATCTAACCATTAGCCAATACCAAACATTGTTTATCTAACCATTAGCCAATACCAAACATTGTTTATCTAAACATTAGCCAATACCGAACATTGTTTATCTAACCATTAGCCAATACGAAACATTGTTTATCTAACCATTAGCCAATACCAAACATCGTTTATCTAACCATTAACCAATACCAAACATTGTTTATCTAACCATTAGCCAATACCGAACATTGTTTATCTAACCATTTGCCAATACCAAACATTGTTACTATTTTATACGAAACATTATTTATCTAACCATTACCCAATACCAAACATTGTTTATCTAACTTGTAGCATACACGGTGATAAGTAAAATATTTTTACAACTGTAATTTTTTGAAACCCACCTTTTTTAAGAGTATTTCTTTATTGATTTGTTGGTTCGTCCCAATCTATAGACCATGATCAAAGCTTTTGTTCTCCCAAATCGATCTAACTCAGGGAAAAGTCGCAAACAAACAAAAAATGCTTTTTTTTATGACATGCGTTTTTAAAAGGCCATATTTTTTATTTTGTTTTCGAACACCTGAACTTCTCTCATGTTTTTTATGTTTAGTTTAGGATTGCTGAATAAATTAATAGTTTTTCACGAGATTTATTAAAACCATTTCACCGGGACGTTTATGTTTTTCCTTATTTTTCAGAAATATTCTTTGGATCGGAAAACTTACGAAATGTTGAAAATTAATTAAGAAACTTCACTGTTATTATTTCAAAAAAAAACCCGTTTCTCAGAAAGGAGAAATACATTTTCCATTTAATTTGGGAAACGATTAGCAGAAACCCGATATTTTCCTCGACAGCTTATCTGTAGTTTAATTTTTTCGCTAGTTAAAAAATAATTTATTACATTCATAGAAAAAAAAGGTAAGTTAAGGCATGTAAGGATACTTCTTAAATACAGTAACATTTACGTTATTCTAAATTATCGCTGCACCAAAACACTTAGCTGTATGGTCCAGGCGTGGTCCAGTGGTTAGTGAGCCTAGACTGTCAAGATGTGTCCACGTTGGTGGGGTGGGAGGCAGACTCTCATTGGAGAGTCCTTCCCCTAGAAGTCCCTCCCCCCCATCTGAGATATCAGGATTTTGTCTTTTAATATTTCAAATTGTCTTTAGATTGTGACTCCCACCAGAATGTAAGTGTTTATTTTCTTTGAACGTGCGGGATATTCGAACTGTGTAACTTGGCTGAAAGACGTATTCTTAATCAGATGAGACCTGAGGGGGAAGTGAGTTTAATGATAGCATGAAAAAGCAACAGTTTTTTTGTTTGTTGAATTTCATGCAAAGCTATATAATGGTTACCTGCACTTGATGTCCCTAATTTAAAAGTGATAAAGTATGAGGGAAGGCAGCTAGTCAACACCACCCACTGCCAACTCTTGGGCTACTCTTTTACCAACGAATTGTGGGATTGACCGGTAGCGTAACGGTAGCAATGAAAATACATATATGTACACATTACGGTGTTATTATAGTGATATTTATAACCTTCGTACTCTGTAGAGGTAAAGATACATATGTGTTACATGTCTTAATCTTTTATATCTATACTCGTTATGTAACGGTAGCTTAACGATGGCAATGAAAATAGAACACTGTAGTGTGTACATATATATTATAGTTATGTTTATGTGTCTGCTGCATAGCTAGCCACTGTGGCATCAAAACATTACATCGTAAAATACAACTCTAGGGCGTAAACACGGCTATTCACACCATAAGACTGCATGTTCTTCCATCTGTCTTTGAACATGACTGCGCCCATGTTTATGGGTGGATCTTTTTTTCTTATTCTTGGACTCGGATAGTTTCGTTGGAGTAAATGAAGATTTATGAGTGAGTTTAGTTGAAAGCCATTAAGCTTATCTTATGATCACGCCCTTAAGTTGTGGAACAAAAAAATTTATTTGATCGAAAATCTTAGCATTCTATTTATAATATGTCATCTCGGTCGGATTACAATACGTTACACCGAATCTCTTAAGTTCAGCTAGTTTTTAATTAAGATATTTTCTTAAAATGTTATTTCAATAAAGCTAAAATTGTGAAAATTGCGACACCTTTGTATTTACAATACATTATTTGAAAACAGTAGTTTTAAAATATTATTATGAAAAAACACTGCTCAGGAAATGTGCTGTTTACATGTATGTATGCGTATTTACAAATACAAAAATAGATATTTATTATACTCAAATCTATTAACTATTAATTACAATTACAGTAGCCTGCTCGAATTTCGTAAAATATGTATATATACATGTGTGTGTGTGTGTACACATTTGTATATAGCTAATTATCAGACATTAATCTTGATCAGGTGGATCGTCAAAGTAATATCTTTAAAAGTTTGATTCGGCAGAATTTGACTCCGATGAGATGTTTTAATTTTGAGTGTTTTCATATCTCTCTCTCTATATATATAAAGACGAAATATGTGTTTGTTTGCACCCTAACTCCTCCGAGTGTATCGGGTCAATTTCAACCAAAATTGTAAGTAACCACTATGAAGTATGGGGAATGTCCTAAGGATGTCAAAATTGAACTTAACCCTAATTCTATTTTGTAAAGCCTGTTCGTTAATTACTCCCAGCCTATTGAGTCAATCTCAAACAATCTTGGCTAGTTGAGTTGACGCTTTAGACAGTGTTAAATATTCTAAAGGGATTCAAGGTCAAAGTATGAAAGTTGGCGGATTGTTTCTCAAACAACCATGTTATTCTCATGGTCAATGAGATGTAGAGTGTTCAAGGGAAGGGTCACCTCAAAATCTATATTTGTTGGTATACAGAAAGCAAACTGCAAATGTGTTTATGAAGAAGCTTTGTTATAATTTAAAAGTTTTGAGATAAAGTTTATGTTCAAGTTATTACTTTGAAATATATGATTGCTGTTAAACTTACATTGTTTTAATTAAGTATAAACATTCTCCTTGTTCAGATTTATAAAAAAACGAATAACACACTAAACACTAGACAAACTTCTCTGCCTATTTTGACAAACTTATTTAAATCAGGTCGGCGGCACAAAGAATGAAAATATTATACGCTAATTATGGTGCTAGCATCGGACTAAAATGGTAAGATAGAATGATGCTCGCCTAGAATATTATGTTTGGCACACATATACAGTTTTACGATATATCCGAATTCAACGGACTGTCAAAGATTATGTTCCAACGTAGAATTTTAATTTGCTCTACTTTAGCAGCGATCTAGAAGCTTATCTTGACTTCAAGTCACGTTCAGAATTTAAGCCTAACCGCTTTTCCTATGAAGGTTAAAAGTTAGCCCTGATTTGGCTTCTAGAACTCTAGGCTTGTAATTGTATAAAACTAGCACATTGTACCAACTGGTCAAAGGTTGTTATGATGACTAATGATGATTGGAAGAAGTTTGGAAGATGATTGTGTATATATTTTATAATTAGAAACGTGTGAGTTTTATTTGACTCTGCAACCTGATCTGCCGACTTCTGTTAAACATGTACATTAACACAGAAGTAGTAATTTTTATCAGAACATAAATAACAGCCTATTTAGAGTTTAGCCTTAAGTACTGTTAAATGAAAGTCTAGTATTTGAAATATGAGTTCGGATATTAATGTAATTTCAAACACTTCAGTGGTTAAAAGGTATTTAAATAATAGAAATACCGATGCAGTTTTGCTTACAAGAAAGAGTCGTATTACCAAAACAAATATGAACACAAGAACGTAAGAATGTTAATAAAGTTAGAACACTCTGTTCTACTGCATTACATAGTTTCATCCAAAAATTTCAATTTTCGACCTAAACAACTAGGTTCGAGACCCCCAGAATTTAGATATAATAGTCCATAATTTTGAACCACTGACCAATAATGAGGGCATCATCCGCCGACACAAGGGTTTTGTCCTGTTCTTTTAAACCGAATAAAGGGATTGACTGTCACTTTTATAACGCACCCAAAGCTGAAAGTTAGGACCGTGCTCAACGACATCCTGTTTCAAACCTTAGTCTTCCGATCCGTAGCCCAGCACGCTGACCACTAGATCACGTCCGGTTCAGTTTCATCAAGAACAATATAGTGTAGCAAAATATGTTATAAGAAAACGTGCGAGTTCGTC
>NW_013666310.1:109812-114023 GCF_000517525.1 Limulus polyphemus
CTCTGTTTTATCTGCAACATTAAATCAGGTATGTTTGTTACTTCGATTTTGTATCATATGTATACTTGTTTTACCTTCATTCGTTAAGTGGGAATTGGTTTTTATTCTACTACTTTCAGCAAAGAGTTGTACGTTTGGGTAGTTCAGCATTTTACAAGTGAGTTGGACTGAGTTCAACGTTGTGTCGAATGTGTGTAGCTAAATTCAGCGCTGTTTCATGTGTTGGACTTTGTGTAAATTATCAATTATAATACTCCTGTAAAGTGTTCTCAAAAAGTAAATGTTTCCTGTCAAACTTAGGCTAGAAATCTCAAATCTATACCAATAATTCAATTAGGCTTAAGAGAAGATCGTGTACAGTTTAACATTAACCGTTTTTACTATATGTAACTAATTTTGACTCCAAAACTAAAACATTCAACAGACACAATGTAGTTACATTTATGAGCCTCTGCTTCTAATAAATGGAATATATATGGAATCAGAGGGTTCATGGTTCGCGTTTCGTTGCCACAAAAAAACTCTCCTCCTTTTGAAGCCTTGGTTGCCACATAAGTGTCAGTCATATCTCACTCTTTAGTCATACAAAAGTATCTCAAGTATTCAAAATTATGGACGGCGTTTTGTGCATAGCCCCTGTGTATTCGTTTGTTTCAGAATTTACACGTAAAACTACTGACAGTCTTATAGCGCACCCACGGCCCCAGAGTGCAGAGTGCACGTGAGCCTCAAACCGAGTATTCTCGGATTTACAGTCCGAACACGCTAGCCATACCTGTCCCGACCCTTGCGTAGCTTCGCGCAAAAATTCTAAATCAAACAAGTGAAATGTGTGTGTGTTTTGGGGAAATTTACTGTACAGACGTCTTTCCTGAGGTGTCAATGAACGTTGTGTTGCATCCAAATTTTCTGACCTTTTATTTTATGATGTTTATACTCCTTGCGTTTTAAAAATTTTGATCTTTTAGAACCCAGGGGTATAGCGTATTTCACTATCAAGTTGTTAAAACAAGTAGTTAGAAAAGTACAAATTTATTCATTATTTGATCAAACCAAATGTTTACCTTTAGTAAAACATGATGTTCGAATGAAAAATGCACGTGTGCGCGTGACTGAGCTCGCCTATTAAAATTACACTATGAATTAATAATTACAAATAAACACAATATGTACAGTCTATTGAGCAAGAGTTTGCTTTTGCTGCGTTATTCGTGAACTTCTGTTGACTGACAGCACAGTCTCAAAGGAAAGCAGGTCTGGGAAAGCTGAACCGCCCATAATCATGTCATGCGTGGAATCTAGAAATCAGGGGCTATTTTTACCTAATATGCGTACGTGATATATGACCATATATTTGAAAACATATTTTTCCTCTTACGGTTCACTCGTTTGTAAAGCACGCTAATTGCTGCGCATGAGACTAGGGAAGATATAGTTATATATATAAGATTAGAAGTTACCATTTTTTCCTGTTTAACATGTCAGACTTGTCTGTTTCCTTATTTTTCCTCTTAGGGTTCACTCGTTTGTAAAGCACGCTAATTGCTGGGCATGAGACTGGAGAAGATATAGTTATACATATAAGATTAGAAGTTACCATTTTTTCCTGTTTAACACGTCAGACTTGTCTGTTTCCATTTCATTCCCTGGATGTATCGAATAAAGTTACTATTTGCGACGTTCTCCGTACCAGAAATGAAAGTAAGATATGGATTATCACCTAATTACACAACACTTGGGTGGTCACTTTACCACATCACATTTAGGCCTTGCGTTTCCTACTCAACGAATGGATGGTCATTTTAGTACCAAACATCGAATTATCAGTTTACGATATATGACTTGGATGATCAACTTAGTGCTCAGTATTGAATCATTGATTTACTTTATAATATGCAGATATGGGATCAATTCTCCAAACAAAAATGGGATCGTCAACTTACTACGCAACGCTTGAGACTACAACTTGCTATACGATACTTTGGTCATCAATAGCGTAATTGAGTCACCACTTTACTCCAAACCGCTTGGTACTTGTTTTTAACACACAATGCTTAAATGATCATTTCATTGATCATGTTATTATTAACTTTGGCCAGCAAAATGCCCATTTTAAATCTAATGTTTTGTATAGCAGTGTGGCATTATAATTCAATATGTTGTAAGATTTGTGTAATAGCAGCTCTTTAAACATTCAGCCATTTTGAGCCCATGCGATGCTGAAAAACATTTTGTTAATTTTTTTATTTTTACTATGACAATTTGTAGTTACGCTGAACGTATCCATTGGGTTAGGCCTTACTTGAGTCTCAACAGCTGCTGCAGTTAAAGGATCATCCACGTTATCTTAAGTAACTGGTATTATGATAGGTTTAGAAAAATCCCAGCTGTATAAACATGAGTGGGCTAAGTGAGGTTTACTCGAAGTCTGACCGATATTTGTTGACTTACCTTACCATGTTTTAAATGCTTGTGTTACGGATTCTCTCCCCATGTAGATTCCAAATCAAATTTACTAAGCATTTGTTTTATTTGGCATTATGTTTGATATGTTCGTGTAAACATGATATTTTGAACAATTTTTTGTAAAGTTTTATATTTGAATTTTCCTTAAGTCTTATGTGTAAATTTGTGACTTTCATTTGAAAAATACTGAAATGAAGTTGTAGAAACGTAGTAACTTAGTACTAAAATGACTAGGTATACCAAATGGGTTATCTTGTTTTTCCACCATATAACTGTAAAGTCGAGATAACTTTTAATTCATTAAACAAACTGAAATAGTTCACGGTGGCTAATGATCATCTAAATTTGAGCCATTTAATGATACATTATTAGATATAGAGCAATGTGTTTTAATAGAATTAATAGAATAGCTTTATGTTCTAAAAAACAAATAGAACTCACTTGATGGGCATATCGATTCAGTAGTGACATGCTTTATGATAACGTCCAGTGACTTCAACAATGAAGTAGAATATCAAGAGTGTGAACAAATACAGTTCAGTCCCTGGGGTCACAAAACAACGAGAACGACGCCAATTTCCACCGACAAACAAAACGTTGATCTTTCTGTTCTTATTTTTATTTAAACCTTACCGAGTACAATACCTCTTAGGCTTTTGTCTTTAAATTACTTGAGGGGTATCTGAGTTAGCCATCACTAATTTTAAAATGATAGACTAGAGGGAATGCAGCTAGTCAACACCACCCACTGCTAACTCTTGGATTATTCTTGACTGACGAAAAGTGGGATTGAGCGTCACATTATAACGCTTCACGACTGAAAAAGCAAGTGTGTTCGGTGACGGGATTTGAACCTGCGACCCGCAGATTGCGAGTAGAGCGCTCTTTCCACCTGTTGGCAAGACATGGTTAAGTTATAATACGAGAGTATTTATAGATTGTCGTCATACACATATTTATTTACCTATTTACCATCAAAGATGTATAAGAGATACCTTCTCCACTAAACAAAAGTTAACACGTGGGTAGAAGAAAGTTATTTATGTTTTATCCTGACAGAAAGGAAAGGCGCGAAAATCAACAAACAAACATATCTTTCAAAAAGCTGTGAGTAATTAAAAGTTTGCCACTCTGGTTTATGGAAAAACAAGAGTTAACATATAAAAAAGAATAGCTACTTCACAAGCAGGGAAAGAAATAAGTAGAACGTTTTGCTAACTCAGCTGAGCACACACCAACCTACTTATCGATCCAATTGCTAACTCAGCTGAGCACACACCAACCTACCTATCGATCCAATCCGACTACGAGTTCAGACTCTGTTGTGAAGATAAAACCTTTTAATCTAGAATCTTGATCAAGCATCTCAAATATCCTTGCTAATGCACGCGAAAAATAATGGGCTGCTGGTATTTTTCATATATATATTTAACTTTTACCATATCCGTTCGCACCTAACATTACTAATACAAACTTCCCTACAATTCAAATCCTTGCCTGGTAAGCAATTACGGACGCATTCTAGTGTTTAATCATGAAAACACAATAGCTTTTCTATGGAGACGCGAGTGAGTCCGAAATAGGCAAAAAATGCGTCCGAATAACATATTGTCGCATGACATTAAATAATTTCCTTTACATATGCCTAAAATTTGGAAAAATAAAATTCTGGGCCCGGCATGGCCAGGTGGTTAGGGCTTCGACTCGCAAATTGAGGGTTCGAATCCCCGTCACACCAATCATGC
>NW_013666310.1:114981-117402 GCF_000517525.1 Limulus polyphemus
AGAGCACAGATAGCCCATTGTATAGCTTTGTGCTTAATTACAAAACAAACAAACAATCTTGTCGTGTAAATCACTCTTGAAGATAACGTAGTAACATCAAAACACGTAGATTATTTTTTTAAATGGAGGTCATTACTGAATAAGTATGTATTAATTTTGTGCAGAAAAGCGTTGTACTTTAATTATTTGATTTAGCTGTGTGTGTGTGTGTGGTTTAGACGATCGTCAAGAAACAACCTGCGGCAAATAGCACAAAAGTAGATCTTGAAGTAAGGATGTTAAAAAACATTTGTTGACAGTATCTGTAAGAGAAATTTAAGAGTTTTGCGGAATTTTATAAAAGTTTCAAATTCGTACTGAAAAACAAAAAATAATAATTAATAGAAACTGTTGTTCTGATGTTGTGGAATTCTGACGTCACTGTCTAAACTTACATCAGATCTGTAAGTTCATAAATGAATCATACATGTAGCTTATTTAGCATAAGCGTAATAAAATTAATCTGAAATTAATTAAATTTTCCATTGATTAATGTCATGAGACATCATTAGGCCGCACGGCCTTGTCTTGAAAAAACATTTGTCAGATACTACAAAACGCATTTTATATCTTTCTGTGCCCCCCGATAAGACATCGGTAAGTCTACGAACTTACAACGCTGAAACCTGGGACACAGCAGAAATCCCAATGTGACTTTGCTCTAAAACAAACAATATTTTTTGTCAGTATTGCATTTTAAACTTTTAAAGAGATGGGATGCGCATAAGCAAATTTATCACGTTTCCAGCGGTAAGTTTACGGGCTTAAAGCGCTAAAGTTTGGGATTCGATTCCCCTCGGCGTAGTTTGGCCGTAAAAGACATCAACAATAACTTTATTAAAAAATTAAGCCTATTATATATAAAAATTAACTAACCATCTCTAACTAAAAAAAAAAAAAACACTAAAGCTAGCAACGCCGTGATCACTATGTGTACAGTCTAACAGTATGTTCAAGTCACACACCAATAAATCCCTAAGTGACCATGCGTTTATCCATACTTAGAATGTAACAACATCTATCAAAGGGCGATGTTACTTAACCAATTAATCTGCTTACACCCTGTTCTGTGATATCACGCACTCATATGTTTACATGTTGATAATGCTGAGTTTGATCCTAACACATGTGTTGGTAAGTGAACTTTAATTTATCATATTTTTGTGCGTAACGTAAAGACTGGACTTACTTGGTTAATCCCTGGCGTCAGATTATGTATGATTAATGTGCATTATTTATACTGAGGCTCTTTTTGTCACTGGCCCTTATTATAAAGACCTTATTAAATTTGTTACTCTTGTTAATTACAGATTGAGAGCATAATATATTGAAAAGAAGATTATATACACTTTATATTAGAAATTATATATTTTACTACATGTATTATTTTGGACTACCAATAAGCCTAGTGTAACCACTTCCTTTAAAGACGTATATACATTTAATGAGCTAAATTTCAGAGAGTTTGTCTAGTTATTGCAGTTAAACTACGTCGTCTTCAACGTTTATTTCTTTCCCATTCCAATATTTGTCTTAAGATGTATCAGCATCTGATGTGTTCAGGGTGGACAAGAGCAAATAACTAGCCAAGAATTCATTAAACGTGTTGATTAGTTTACTAATATAGTTTTAAGGGACAAAATATTTGTCCGCCAGGGGGTTGTGATGGATGGTCAGAAAGGGGCGACAGGCAGCAACGCGTGTATGACGCTTTGATTGTACTCGGAATCTGAAAGAAGTCTGATAGTTCTTCTTTTAACTATGTATAAGTGTGTGTGTGTGTTTCCCAAGCAGATAGTTACTTTTAACATCAGTTGGCTACTTTCTCTGTTATATGTTAATGTAAAACTATGAAAATCGAAATGCTGACGTAAGTGTATTGTTATGGTTTTATTAGGTGCATTGATCAACCATCCGTGTAAAAATAGTAACCGCTAATAACAGGAGGAATGGCAGAAACTGTTATCCTGAATGTAATGGAGCTTCTGACTATGAGTTTGAAGAAAGAGATCAAACACAGTGTAAAAAAAAAAGTCAGTCAAATTGGCGAGTTCTAAACGGAGAGAGCTCTTTAACCCATTGACTGCTGATTCACCGAATAGGGTACGGTTCGCCTCCGGCAGTTCAGTGCGAGTGTGCTGTATACAGTGTACTGCTCGCAAAAATTCCACCCGCATTTAAAGCAGCCGCAGTCAAAGGGTTAGACCAGAAATACTGAAAGAAACTCTGGATAAGGCTGGGAGAGCAAAAATATTATATATTTACAAGATACAATATTGTCTTCTCTGCCACATATATATATATATATACTATATACAATATTGTCTTCTCTGCCACACACACACACACATATATATATATATATATATATATATATATATA
>NW_013666310.1:118306-121443 GCF_000517525.1 Limulus polyphemus
ATATATATATATATATATATATATACTAGATACAATATTGTCTTCTCTGCCACATATATATATATATATACTATATACAATATTGTCTTCTCTGCCACACACACACACACATATATATATATATATATATACTAGATACAATATTGTCTTCTCTGCCAGACCGCAGGCGTTACACAGAGCTTCCCACATGGTCGCAATCACTATAGAATCTACATAACCTACACATCTAAATTGCTCTGTAGTGATCTCTTCCACCAGAAGACTTTGGGAGTCACCAAGGGGAATGACCTGTGACAATAAGTAACCAAGCCAACAACATTATAGAACCATTCTCTGTTAATAAACCTATGGTCACGTCAGTACGGATGTATGTGCAAAAATGTTTGAAAATTTTCGGAACAAGAAATGTTTACCTGTCTAAACTAAAATAAAAATAAGTATGTAGTATGCTTTGCATTTCACCTTTACTTTACTTTACTTTAAGATTATATGAAATCAGCTTCTACATTTCCCCTTTCCTTTACCTTAGGGTTGTTTGAAATCAGCTTCTATATTTCTCCGTTTCTTTACCTTAGGGTTGTTTGAAATTAGTTTATACATTTCCCCTTTACTTTACCTTAGGATTGTTTGAAATCAGCTTCTATATTTCCCCTTTACTTTACCTTAGGATTGTTTGAAATCAGCTTCTATATTTTCCCTTTTCTTTACCTTAGGATTGTTTGAAATCAGCTTCTATATTTCCCCTTTACTTTACCTTAGGATTGTTTGAAATCAGCTTCTATATTTTCCCTTTTCTTTACCTTAGGGTTGTTTGAAATCAGCTTCTACATTTCTCCTTTTCTTTACCTTAGGGTTGTTTGAAATCAACTTCTACATTTGCCCTTTCCTTTACCTTATGCTTGCCCTAAGTCAGCTTTTACATTTTATTCTAAAATATAATTATTAAATAAGTAAAGAAAAATGAACCGCATAATAGTTACATATCTGCTGTAACTTGTATTTACTCCTGTGAAACATACAGCACCACATTTAAACGAGATGGACAAGCACAATGATACAATTCAAGTTGCATTGTTAACACTACACCATACACTACTAGTACATAATCTAACAGAAAGCCCATTAACAACGAGATGGACAAGCACAATGATACAATTCAAGTTGCATTGTTAACACTACACCATACACTACTAGTACATAATCTAACAGAAAGCCCATTAACAACGATCCAGTTTCAAGATATATCAATACAAAATTAAGAAAACGTTAATAATGATACAGTGACATCTTGTAAAATAATACTTTACAAAATACAAAAACGAAACCTTTAAACATTACTTTAGAATTTTTTTTTTCATTTTGAAACACATTGAAAATAAAAAAAAGAGGACCAATTTTTATTCACCAAAAACAAATGGTAAATTCATAATAGCATAAAACTGACAACTGTTTGAGTTATCAGGAAGAAGTATAATGTTTTACTCTTTTGTACATAACGCTCGTTAACAAAGATTTCAAAATGAATACACTTGTCAAATAGAGAAGGGTATTTTGTCATTTTTATACGTACAGTACTTGTGTACATAGGTTTCAACATGAAGATAATGATCATAACAATTAGTTATTAGAAAGATAATGCTTATTTTTTATACACATCAACTTATGCACAAAGTTTGTAACATAAAGATTATGCTAACTTCTCAATTATAAGATGAAGAAGGATAATGTTTCATTTTTATAAACAAACTTCACGTTGCATGATCAAATGATCACGATATGATAATAAAAAAACATAATAGATGCTAGAGGCCTGATAACAAGTTTTCTAGGATATTGGTAGAGCAGCAGTAGGTCCCGTTTTGGTATTGGTTATTTGCCAAATGATTTTCTTTGCCTTCTCCAAGAGCCTGTTTGGTCTTGAATGTTTCCACCTGGAACTAGCAAAACTATTGCTATCCTAGATGGTCTATATTCTCCTTGGACTCTCTACTTATTTCTTCCTTCTGGCATAGGACCCAAGTCTATGTCAATTTAGCTGCCTTGACGTGGCTGTGATAGATGAGGATGTGATCTGTTGTAGTCTGTAAAGGTCCGGACTGAAATTGGACCTATTATCGAGAACTTCAAGCGTGAAAGAGGTTTTGTTGGAGCTTCTTTGGTGGAAGTGGAGGGGTCCAAGATGTATATTCTTTGCAGTTGAAATATTTATTGTTGCAGACGTCACCAGTGCCACTCCAGAAACTAAATGGTACCAATATTGAAAGAGCACACAGTGGGACTGGTTGCTGAAGTATTTGCAGAACTTTCCGAGGGATTTTAAGGTGTATGCCAGGAATTTAACTTCAGAAGGGTTTTTGAATAAAGTAGTCACAAATTTGGATGAGACATCCTTTCATTACTACATAGCCTCCAACGGAACACTTAAAAAATCCCTACTGCCTACAATTCTTCTCTGAGGCATTTTTCTTCATAGATGCATCATCTCCATGGGTGGAGATGGCTGCAAACAGCTGTATAGTTGTCATTCTGTGCGTCACTGATGTATCAGAGAGAAATATTGGTCTCTGGCCGCTGGTGGTGCTACAGTTGGTAACTCTAATACTGGCGAGGTGTTTGGTGTTACTAGCAGGCGGGTTATCTCTGAAGCTCCTGCATTATCCTATTTGTTACCTCTGTGGGAGCCTGAATGTCAGACAAGTCAGCCAGCAATTCATATCTATCCATCAGTTCACCTTTGGCTGTATCAATGATCAGGTAGATCTCGAGATCCTTGGGAATCAAATGGTACTCCTCCAAAGTTTCCGAGCAAGAAACCTTTTCTTTCAGTGATAGAGAAGTGAGTGGTCAAACAGATGAAATGAAGCTAACAATATTATTGGCCAGCCTAATGAAAAGTCAACCAAAAAGGTTAAGAATTTTACCTTGTATATAAAAAGCCAGGACTGGAAATGGTTGGTCAACCTGGATTCCAATTGGTCAAAAGTTCAGCTTGAAGTGTTGGCTTCGTAGTGATAATTTACAGGTCACATGTACTGTCTGCTCTATAAGGCTTGCGTTCGTTCTTGGCAGTTATTTTGATTTAAAAATAATTATCTCCTAAGAAATAATTACTAATCAAGGGTGCTCGAAGATTAAAC
>NW_013666310.1:121901-128393 GCF_000517525.1 Limulus polyphemus
TGGCATAAGGTTAAATTTCAATTAATGGTCAGCGGAATAATGAGCCGTATGGGCGAAGAAGAAGTAATAATAATAATAAATTAATTAATTTTAAAAAATTACACATATATATATTTATTCCCGTATATATATATATCTATGTATGATGGTGAGGCAAGTAGGCAGAAGTGAAGGCAAGTCCAAGGCGTAGCAGAGGCCGGTTGATCTTTGAAGACGGAGCAAGTCGGCAGCCGATTTTGACAAAATGAAGCAAACGGGCCTTTACAGGGCCTGGCGGGGATCAGTCTGGGATCTATAGATCCGATGCCAAAGAATTTGATGTGGGGGGAAACGGGACCTATAAGGCTGAGATGTACAATGACTATATACAATAGAGAAAGGAAGGAGAGTAATACTGCAAGCACTACTTCTTACACAAGGAACTGACATTAAGTTAACCACTGTACGAATACCGGTTTCTAGATCTGGACAATGAGAATTCATTTTCCCTAGTACCGGTTTCTAGATCTGGACAATGAGAATTCACTTTCCCAAGTACCGGTTTCTAGATCTGGACAATGAGAATTCATTTTCCCTAGTACCGGTTTCTAGATCTGAACAATGAGAATTCATTTTCCCTAGTACCGGTTTCTAGATTTGGACAATGAGAATTCATTTTCCTTAGTACCGATTTCTAGATTTGGACAATAAGAATTCATTTTCCCTAGTACCGGTTTCTAGATTTGGACAATGAGAATTCATTTTCCCTGGTACCGGTTTCTAGATCTGGACAATGAGAATTCATTTTCCCTAGTACCGGTTTCTAGATCTGAACAATGAGAATTCATTTTCCCTAGTACCGGTTTCTAGATCTGAACAATGAGAATTCATTTTCCCTAGTACCGGTTTCTAGGTTTGGACAATAAGAATTCACTTTCCCTAGATTATATATATACATATTCCACTCTAACATGCTGATGGAAAACTTCAGTCTTCATGATTGAACATATACCATCAAAACCAAATAAAACGTTGAGTATATTAAGTTTAATTTTGGTTTGACAAATAAGCTAATGTTGGTGGGATTCGCTTTCAACGGATATTTTCACACACACACACACGTAAATATTTCAGTTTATTCCAACCAAAAATATTATTCAGTGCCATTACTGAAAACTTTGGGTAAAACTGTGTTATTTTCCTTCAAATGTAGTGTAACTGTTACGTTTGTCTATTATGTGAAATATCCACTGTCTGCCAAGTATTTCGGTATCAAAACTGAAAATATTCTTTCATCAACATCTATGAAAATATAAGGTGCATCATATCATCCAGTGATGCTTCATAGGTCATTAATCGTCCCCCACTGGGACAGCGGTAAGTTTACAGACTTACAACGCTCAATTACGGGGCTCTATTCCCCGCTGTAGACACAGGAGATAGCCCAAGGTGGCTTAGCTCTAAAGTAACCAAAGAAAGGTCATTAATCACAATTTATTTTATTTATCGCCATCTTAACATTAAGATCAAAATTTCTGTCTTTTTATTCGTATGTTGCCAAGCATTTGTGTTATTTTTTATTATTCATTCTTCATACAACACTTATTAACTACTTTATGTAATGTCTGAATATGCCAACAACAACACACACATAGGGGTTCATACCTTATATTGTTACATACAGACAGACAGCCTCCGGCAAATGCGTTATAATTCACAGCAGTCAGCTTCGGTTGCTTTCGGTAGCTATTTCTCTATGGCATCATTACTCAGTATCGTACAATACTAAAACATCAAACTAAGTGTACTTCCACAGGGTCCCAGAAAATGTTCTGTTTCAAGAGTAAATAAGACCAAAATTAGCAGTAACAAATATTTATATATCTTGCTTTCGAAGTTCATATGTCATGCTGTGTTGTAGCCTACAGAGTACACATAATTATTCTTGTGATTCATGTTTTACTGGCGTCACGACAGTACAGATTGCAATGTTAAGCGTCCATTATGTGACGTCATTTTAGTGTCTGCTGACTGACAGACAACACACTACTGTATTGTAGTATGCGTTGTTAAAACAGGTGATCCCTCCAGGCACCCTTCGGTATGATGAAATATGTAGACCTCACTAGTAGTGAACGCCCTTATAAATAAGTCGATAATTTCAGAGTTTAGTGTTACTCATCGTATCTAGAAATGTTACCTCCGATACAGGCACTGTTTCACCTTGAAAACTGCGTTAGTGGAGTTCCTGTATGGTGGATTTTATATTAGTAAGCACTATGATCTTATGCACTACGTTTAAGTGTATATCTATAGAACTCAAGGGGTAAAGTATCTTACAGCTTAGATATTAGGGGCTCTCAATTGTAATGTAACAGTATTCGCTGATATAATAAACTATAGATTACTGGCATTGAAAATAAAAGTCATAGTGAAATTGTAGTCTGTAAATATGTAGGAAAATTCAACTAAATAATTAAACATTGACCAGCACGCGTATTGAATACTTTCTTTGTGGTGTGAAGGAACATCGCTGGTTGTTAAAATAGTTGATGAGACTGTTCAGCAAAATAAATAAATAAAGTAACCAAAAGTTGACAAAGCACGCGTATTGAACACTTTCCTTGTGGTGTAAAGGAACATCGCTGGTTGTTAAGATAGTTGATGAGACTGTTCTGCAAAATAAATAAATAAAGTAACCAAAAGTTGACAAAGCACGCGTATTGAACACTTTCCTTGTGGTGTAAAGGAACATCACTGGTTGTTAAAATAGTTGATGAGACTGTTCTGCAAAATAAATAAATAAAGTAACCAAAAGTTGACAAAGCACGCGTATTGAACACTTTCCTTGTGGTGTAAAGGAACATCACTGGTTGTTAAAATAGTTGATGAGACTGTTCTGCAAAATAAATAAATAAAGTAACCAAAAGTTGACAAAGCACGCGTATTGAATACTTTCCTTGTGGTGTGAAGGAACATCGCTGGTTGTTAAAATAGTTGATAAATAAATAAAGTAACCAAAAGTTGACAAAGCACGCGTATTGAATACTTTCCTTGTGGTGTGAAGGAACGTCGCTGGTTGTTAAAATAGTTGATGAGACTGTTCAGCAAAATAAATAAATAAAGTAACCAAAAGTTGACAAAGAGACTACGTTTTTGTATATTTTATAACAAGAGTTATATTTTAGTTGGTCCCTAGCTTATAATATGCCTGATATGGCTGGTGGTTAGGGCGCTCGACTCACAACCTGTGGATCGCGAGATCAAATCCCATCACCGAATACGTTCGCCCTTTCAGCCGTGGGGACGTTATAATGTATCAGTCAAAGAGTTGGTAAAAGAGTAGCCCAAGGGCTGTTGACTAACTGCCTTCCGTCTAGTCAATCACGCTAAAATTAGGTATGGCTCGCGCAGGTATCCCTCGAGTAGCCTTACACGAAATTCAAAAACAAAAAAAACTCTCTCTTATATTACTCGCATTCTCAAAACATGATTGTTGTCAAGTGTATCTTCAACATACTCCATATGGTCATTTTAATGCTGTTGCAGCATGTCATTGTTATCTTTATGTGACGAGCTTGTTCTCTACAGTATATTTTGCGCTTAATGAACACAGAAATATCTTTGTTTGAATAATACACAAAAACTATTTGTTCAATTAACGTAAACTAGTTACATAACGTTCGTATGAAGTTTTTTCTATTTTTCTTTATTTATAGCATCAACGTAGATACTAAGACAGTATTTTCATTTGTATTAATGTTCGCCACACGCAATGCATTTTATCGAAATAGTTTCACTGTTCTGAGGTGTATCCATTATCTAATGGCCTGCTAGTATTCTCCTTATGATATGATCAGAAGTTTTGATACTTGGAATTAATAGTAAAAAAAAGGAATCGTTAATGAATGTGTGTCTGCGTTTCAGAAGCAGGTTTTCTTAACACTACTTAAAGTAAAATATTGTGATAGCCGTACGAAAATGTTGTAAAGTTTTTGTGTGTCGCGCGCTATCCGATACCCAAATTATCGATACTTGATTCATTACTCAAACAGAAATGGTTATAAAAGCTCTCACTGGTGACCCGGCATGGCCAGGTGGTTAGGGCGCTCGACTCGCAATCCCCGTCACACCAAACATGCTCGCCCTTTCAGCCGTGGGGGCGTTATAATGTGACGGTCAAAGACTTGGCGGTGGGTGGTGATGACTAGCTGCCTTACACTGCTAAATTAGGGACGGCTAGCACAGATAGCCCTCGTGTAGCTTTGCGCGAAATTAAAAACAAAACAAACAAAACAATGGTTTACAAAGAATTGAATATTCTAGTCTCTCTATATAGAGATCTTCATAAAAAAAAAGTATCTTTTGTATTAGAGATCAGGGTAATATCGGCTAAGCTTGAACACGGAAAAGCCGATTTTACCTTTTAGCAAACCTTTTAGGGTGTGTGTGTGTACATTTGCTAAAACTGCACGTGTTTCAGAATAATTGCTGATCTAAAAATAAAAAGAAGTCAAAAATATACACAGTTCCCTACATTGTGGTAAAAAAAAGTGAGGTAAACAAGCGGGGTCAACGAACTCAAAATTTCAAGTTTTTATGTGAGGGACCTCTGGTGGATTTCGAATCTCATATCCCTTTAGGCTGTACAGCCTATATAATATATATATATATATATCTGCTCAGGCCGTAGTTTATGTACGTGTTTACGTATATGAACCATACACTAATCTTGCAGTTTCTGAGAACTAGACGTATTTTCGTCGTTTACTTTAATTCCTCCAAGAAGGGATTATTCTCTTAGTGTCTAATAATGAAACCATAAATAATGTCAAAACTATTAATGTCAGGAATCGGATTGGAGCTTTCAACCCGAACAGCACCTTATACAGGGGCTAAACGGCCAGGTTAGAGGCTTTCCACCCGAACAGCACCTTATACAGGAGCTAAACGGCCAGGTTAGAGGCTTTCAACCCGAACAGCACCTTATACAGGAGTTAAACGGCCAGGTTAGAGGCTTTCAACCCTAACAGCACCTTATACAGGGGCTAAACGGCCAGGTTAGAGGCTTTCAACCCTAATAGCACCTTATACAGGGGCTAAACGGCTAGGTTAGAGGCTTTCAACCCGAACAGCACCTTATACAGGAGCTAAACGACCAGGTTAGAGGCTTTCAACCCTAACAGCACCTTATACAGAGGCTAAACGGCCAGGTTAGAGGCTTTCAACCCTAACAGCACCTTATACAGAGGCTAAACGGCCAGGTTAGAGGCTTTCAACCCGAACAGCACCTTATACAGGAGCTAAACGGCCAGGTTAGAGGCTTTCAACCCGAAGAGCACCTTATATAGGAGCTAAACGGCCAGGTTAGAGGCTTTCAACCCTAACAGCACCTTATACAGGGGCTAAACGGCCAGGTTAGAGGCCCCTTATATTCAGATATAGTCATTCCTAATTTTGAACTAATGAACAGAGAAAAGGCAACCAACCAGTAGTACCCGCCGCCAAAAGGGAATTACGGAATTGACAGCCACTTATATAATATGCCTACAACAAAAAATATAAAGCACATGTTTAGTGTCATCACATATCAAATCCCAGATCCTTTGATCTGCAGCATGACACATTAACTACTAGGCCACGCCCTGACCACTTCAGACATCAAGCTACATATACACACAATTCTTACAAAAAGCTAGACAAGCAGCTGAGAGTTCTCTGCGAGACATTTTCAACTTAGGATTTTAAGTTTGCCTTTACAGTTGATGAACCTAAAAATCATTATATTCAAGTAATAACTCTTGGTGATACATGTGCACAATTTCAGTTGGACATTGTTTCAGATATTTCAAAAACGAATTGGACAGACATACATAAAAGCGAGTATATTACACATCATGTAAATAACGATAAAGAAGCTCGTACAGAAAAAAAATAATAATACGTGTTATTCATAGGTTGTCCAGTATTTGATGGATATATTCCAAGGACATAAGAGAACATACATCAGTGACCTGTTTCATGAACGGTGATTGAAACGGTGTACTATCGTATTGATTTTAATCTTAGTTAGAATAACTCGTGTCTTTCTCAAACTGCTGTGATGATCCTGATAATATCCAATATTGTAATAAAATGTCTTGGACAGCTCGAGCTAATTGATGTACTGTATTATGCAGAACAAATTCATCTTAAAGTTTAAAAGAAAGTAAATGGGACGTGGCTCAGACGAGTGATATGGTCACTCAAATAAACACTCGGAATTCCAAAATTCGAATTTCGAGAGCAACAGTACTTCGTAGAACTTTAACTTGCGATTTCAACCAGTAAGATCTAAGTGAGATCTAAGACAACATAAGTAATACGCATAAAGTAAATATCTCATGAGATCTAAGATAACATAAGTAATACGTATAAAGTAAATATCTCATGAGATCTAAGATAACATAAGTAATACGTATAAAGTAAATATCTCATGAGATCTAAGATAACATAAGTAATACGTATAAAGTA
>NW_013666310.1:129209-134482 GCF_000517525.1 Limulus polyphemus
AAGACAACATAAGTAATACGCATAAAGTAAATATCTCATGAGATCTAAGATAACATAAGTAATACGCATAAAATAAATATCTCATGAGATCTAAGACAACATAAGTAATACGCATAAAATAAATATCTCATGAGATCTAAGACAACATAAGTAATACGCATAAAGTAAATATCTTCTTTCCTGAAAATTGACAAAAATGGTACCCATATTCTTCAATCACATCCTTCGCATTAATGAGTAAGTGTTAAAAATATGATTTTTTTGTTACTAGATTTTCTATTCTTTTTTTTTTATTTAGGCCTGAGTTTGTAATTTAAAAAAAATTAACAAAAAGTGGTAAGTGAGCCTGAAACGTTTAAGAACCACCGACTTACTTTGGATTAAATTTAATTATTTATATACCTATTGTCAGTTTCTTAAGTCAGTTACATCTCCTGATGAGTAATGGATAAAAAAAAATGTTACTCAAATACTCATAGGCCTAACTAAAATATAATCTAAATCTCTAGATAAAGTGCATGCTTCTATTGAGGCGAGCTAAGACTGTTTGACGACTACCAAGTGCTCCAACCCCCTGGAGGGCAGAGTACAGAAAACCAATTGTATAACTCTGCGCTTAATAACAAATAAAACAAACAAAGTCTATGAATTAAAAAGATGTTTAATTTGTAAGTTCTCGTTTCCTAGTTTTATGTTTGATAAAATTCATTTGCCTCAGAAATTTTCCAGCTGCTACTAATAACTTTGTTTGTTTGAACTTAACCATAAAGCTACACAACGGGCTATCTGTGCTCTGCAACCCCGGTTTCTAGCGTTGTAGCAGACATACCGCTGCTCCCCTGGGGGGGGGGCAAGAAATTACTAATATTTAAGGTGACTAATAAGTGCAACGCTGCACAAAGGACTATCTGAGCCATGCCCACCGCAGGGATTGAAGCCCGAATTTCAGCGTTATAAATCCCTCCCGAGGGTACCACTGATCCACGGGGGGGATATTTGTTCTTAACAAGCACCGTCTGCAGATTTAATAGAAATGTCAATACAGAAAGTTACACACTGTATCACATAACCGTGTTATAAAGAATAACATTGAGAAAATTTCAACCCAAAGTGAAGTCTCTAAACCGCACTTTTCTACTTCTCGAAGAGGTTGAGCAGTTTCGAAGGTTTTCACGATCGTTTGACGGCTTTTTTATCTACACACTGGAGATAACAGTGTTCTTAATATTCTTACTACAGAGCAATAAAACTTAAGGTTATACAGTTACATCTATTAAAATGTCAAGCTCACTAATTTGCGATTCGTTACCATGGAAACTTTGAATTTATGACTTTTTGTAGTAATTATCATATCCTACGATAAGAAAAGGAACAGAAATGGAACCTACCATTAGCATAGCATTGAATGCTTTCTAAGAAAAAGCAATATTTCCAAAACATAGTTGATGTGATTTTTTGTTTTTACTTAAGACTGTAAAAATGGCTTTTATTAAAAATTAGCATAGCTTATTTTTTCCACCTTCTTTAGAGAATGCATCAAGTTAAGCTAACTAATACAATAAAACCTACAAAGCAGGGAATATTTTTTCCTAAGGACAAACATTTTCTATTTGAAAGAATTTAATTATACTTTTTTATCTATAAATTTTACTTAAATCTGCGCCCCCCAGTGGCACAGCGGTATGTCTGCGGACTTACAACGCTAGAATCCGGGTTTCGATACCCGTGGGGGGCAAAGTACAGATAGCCCATTGTGTAGCTGTGTGCTTAATTACAGACAAACTTAAATCTGCAGAACTTACGTAGTAGATATCCGAAAGAGAATGTCTATTTTCACAAGTAAAAGAAGAAAAAATTATGCTAAATTAAAGTCAGTTATCTGTAATGCAAGGTAGTTATTAGTACTGTTTTGTCCGTTTCTCATGTTTTCATATATACGTTAATTAAACTTTCATCAGTTACCTTTACACAGTCGTTCTAATGAACATCATGTCGTTGACAGGATATCTTATGACCATTATATTTGTTACAACATGATATCTTATTACCATTTTATTTATTACAGCATGATATCTTATGACCATTATATTTGTTACAGCATATCTTATTACCATTTTATTTGTTACAGCATGATATCTTATTACCATTTTATTTGCTACAACATCATATCTTATGACCATTTTATTTGTTACAGCATGATATCTTATTACCATTTTATTTGTTACAGCATGATATCTTATTACCATTTTATTTGTTACAACATCATATCTTATGACCATTTTATTTGCTACAACATGATATCTTATTAACATTTTATTTGCTACAACATCATATCTTATTACCATTTTATTTGTTACAACATGATATCTTATTACAATTCTATTTGTTACAACATGATATCTTATTACCATTTTATTTGCTAAAACATCATATCTTATAACCATTTTATTTGTTACAACATGATATCTTATTACAATTCTATTTGTTACAACATGATATGTTATTACCATTTTATTTGCTAAAACATCATATCTTATAACCATTTTATTTGTTACAACATGATATCTTATTACAATTCTATTTGTTACAACATGATATCTTATTACCATTTTATTTATTACAGCATGATATCTTATTACCATTTTATTTGTTACAGCATGATATCTTATTACCAGTTTATTTGCTACAACATCATATCTTATAACCACTTTGTTTGCTACAACATGATATCTTATGACCATATTATTTGTTAAAACATGATATGACCATATTATTTGTTAAAACATGATATGACCATATTGTTTGTTACAGCATGATGTCTTATAACCACTATATCACCATTCACGCTTATTTTGTAACCAAAGTACGTTTTTGTAAAATCAATAATTTATATACAACATTATTAGTGATTGTTATATTTAATTATATTTGTTTGTTACATACGATACCCATCATTCTTTACTGTTACAAGACGTTAGCAAGCTATTCACAGTATTTGAAGATGTTATAACATAATATGTGATTTATCTACTTGAACCGTATTCTCACCTTCAAATGCCCTTGAAATATGGTTCATGCGATTTGATAAGGCGAAATTCGTTTCGCTTTGAAGTCACAATTTGTTCATTGTTGGTGAATATAATTCTTATATTAATCACATGTGACTTTACCAAGGTTTATTGATTTACCCGTATGACGCTTTAATACGAGATGAATAATTAATGAACATCCCTTAGGCTTCCAGTAAGTAATTACATGATTTTTGTTTTTCCTATTTCACTTCCTTACACTTTAGAAACAATGTGTTTGCATAAAAAAAAACCTAATCAATGTCTTCCAGACCTATCAAAAGCTTGGTTATTAAAGAACGGTACCGAAATCATTACCCAACCTCTAGTGGGAACTGTATGGTGAGTTACTGATGTTCTAATTTCCTATAATTTTCCATTATTGGTTATCGAATTTTCCAGTTCGAGAAGTTTCTTAACTGTGACGATTTTAAGGATCCGACAGTACCATTTATTTATTGATTCACGAACGTTTTTATATATACACTTATTTAAGTGAAACTCGTGTAGATGTCGTTTCAGTTTTTATATTTATTATTGTTTCTCATTGCGTTCTTCGAAATGTATGTACATTTCTACACGTTTATAAACACTGAGTATTAAGAAGTTAGTTTTGGTTCTTGTATTAGGCGTAACGCTCCGCTCCAGTATTGAGTTCTTTTCTTCCACTATTCTTGAGTGGCAAGCTACAATGTCCACGGATTAGCTTTCTGTTTCCTTTTATGCGCCACCCCTTGAAGTTAAAGAGCTCCTGACCATGATCTATTTATCTAGAGTAAATCCTCTTATCAGTTCAAAATGTATGTCAAGAAGTATTTCTTTCATACCATAGAAGTATATTTGAACAGACTGTTACAGTACCATCTAACTTAAAAATCATGATGTAAACCAGTCGCGATTCATGCAAGAAATCCTAATAGGAATCCTTTCGGAAATGACAGTTTGACGCAATGCATTAATTTCTTTAGTAAATCGGATGGTAATTGAAGTCGAGAAGATATTTGGGAAAATCCAATAAAGCGCATTTCCTTTAGTAAATCCCTTATTTCCTTGAGAGACTGGTTATAAGAATTATGAAGTGAGAAGGTGAAGAATATGACCGTAAACATTATTAATTTTTACCTTATTCTAAAGAATTATTTTTTCTTGCTCACTTAAGCTTAAAACATGTGGCGCGTATTGAGAAAGAAATTAAAAAATAAACCTGTGTTCAGTGAAGCCCACCCGATTTTTTTTTGGAATCTTTTATTAGTTTTTTTTTACCTAATAGTGTTGGAGCTTAAATACTACATCCCGTAGAAAAATACATACCTGTATAAACTATTTTAAAAATCTTTGAAATTTTAATTATTTTACTTAGTTTTAAAAAAGGGTTAATAAAAAAAATGAAAATTGTTATCCTCGTTACGTTTTAAGGATTTTGAACAAGTAAATATTAAGACATTTAAAGAAATCGTAAGATTTTTTACTTCTCTTTTAATCGTTAAAAATATTCTGTGCTTATTTTTCTGCAAATTCTAATGACTTTGAGCACGTGACACTGCAACCCAAGTTTCTTTTATTAATCGTAGAATCTTGAAAGTTTATCAATATGTTTCCGAAACCTATATTGTAAATGTTTTTGTAAGAAAACTGGATTTTAAACACGGATTCCATTTCTCGCCTCGTTAAAATAATCATAGTTACCATGGTAACTACCTAACGGATACAAATCAGACTGGATTTAACATCGACCCACAGAACTCTTGGTGGCTCGAGCTGGTACAAAGGTTTTTATTTCTGTATCTCTAGACATAGCAAACTTAGAGAGAGAAATGTTTTGGAAATGCATACACATTGCAAAAAGATCGAATGAAAGCAACATCACGTATAAATATTTACGATTATATTGCTACAGCTATTGCAAGTTGTTTACAAGCAATACATTAACATTTGCAACAACTTTGTAATTAAAGTTTTTCAGTGGATATTATTATGCTTTACATTGTTTGCACTGTTTAGCCAAGCCATATTACTGCGATAATCGACACGGTGAATTAAAGTTAATATCATCAGAATTATACAAAACAAAAGTTTCGTGTAACACACCTCATAAGGTCAATACTGATGTACAAGATATGCTGATGAAACGCATAAAATAAATATCTCATGAGATCTAAGACAACATAAGTAATACGCATAAAGTAAATATCTCATGAGATCTAA
>NW_013666310.1:135348-141007 GCF_000517525.1 Limulus polyphemus
GTTGTACTACAAAGAACGGGACAGGACACAGACTTACACAAGAAACACATTTTTAATGAAGATTTTCACGATTTACACAGGATAGTGCACCATCATATCATACAAACCCAATAATTATGTGGTCTCAAACAAAAACAAAAAAATGTTTGTGTTCAGCAAGAACGATGAAAGCTATTAAATAATATGTACGCTCTTGCTAGTACGTGTTTTCCCTCCTTGTAATTGAGGCTAAAAGAGAATCGCTAAAAAGAGGGTGTAACACAATAAGGTTAACCCTCACTCTCGCCATACTAAATGACAATAATAATGCGTACTTTAAATATAAAACTATGGCCCACTATCCTGTGTAGCAATTTATACACAATTTGCTTACTAGCGAACTTAAACAAATAGCTAATTAAATTACAAGTGAAAGCCAAACGACGCCCACACAAATGAAAATTAAAGTTAACCCTAAAGTTAGAAGAGAACTTTTAAAGAGTTCTCAGAGAGTAAAACTACACACCACAAACCTGTTGCCGGCAATCGAAAGCGAAAAATTGGATATTTTTCACATATAAGTTAAGTTACAGAAATACTGTATAAGTCCAAAATAAAACTAATTCTGTTATTTTATATATATCCCTTTGAAATTTACACAGGTAAAAAATCTGAGTAAAATATGCATGAAATCTTCGTTAAATCTACTTTAAACGTAGGGGAAAACTGAGAAAAATCTGCTCTCTTAGGCCCAACATTGCTTCAAGTATGGCAATAAACTCTCGAGTTCCTTGCGCAAGAAAATATTGCTTGTTAGATCAGCTGGCCAACGGGCGGTGAAGATCATGGGCAAATCCACCTGCAACTACTGCCTGATTCGCCGATCAGAAGAACTCAACGGATTTATTGAAAAGCACGTCGTTATTTCTACAGAATAACCAGACAAGAAGGTATCTAATCTCTAATTAACCCAATTAGCCCTTGGAGAAAGTTAAAGCTAGAAAATTGTTTGAACAATTCTTTGGAATTATAGAGCAAAAAAAAACTAGTGATCTTAACTTTAAACTAAAAGCAGTGGAAAACCTGTAGTATAGCCCGGTACTAAAACGTCATCAATCATGAAATCCACGATCATCTATGTGAATGAATGTTTACGTTGTGGGTATTTTCAGTAAACACTGTAAGTTATAATAATAATCACATCAGCTAAACACGTGTTTTGAATTCACGTATAGAACGTTTTTCTTGTTGTTGTTGAACAGAATAGAAGCATATCTAAGACGAAAAACTCTTCAACATAATAGCTGTGTTCACAATTGATATTTTATATTTTGATATCCATCTTTCGGTCCTTGATTACTGTTTGCAGAGTTGTTTAAGACCACGGACCAACCCAGCTGCACATTATTGTGTCTGACGACTATCATTAGGCTCTTGCTACCCAGTCAGTGTGTTTTCCTTACTGTTTGTCTTTCTACAGAAGTAATTGGACAATTTAGTATTTCTAGCACTAGATCTCGGGTGTCTAACACAGAGTTAAGGTTGCTCAGTCTTTACACCATCCTCACGTTTGTTCAATGTCACATATTAAATAAATATTTGAGGAATGGCTTTATGATAAGATAGCTTGCAAACACAATGGATTTAAGCTTATCACTGAGTTCGTGGATGCATGTGCTCGTTTAAAATAATGGTATAGCAGGGATTAAAACTTATTTGAATAATATAAATGAATCAGCAGAAATGTGTATCAGTAAAACCTAAACGGCATCTATTTCTAGAATCAGGTATGATGTAACAGAACTATAGCCATGATGAACAACTCTGTAGAATCAGCTATGATGTAACAGAACTATAGCCATGATGAACAACTCTGTAGAATCAGCTATGATGTAACAGAACTATAACCATGATGAACAACTCTGTAGAATCAGCTATGATGTAACAGAACTATAACCATGATGAACAACTCTGTAGAATCAGCTATGATGGAACAGAACTATAACCTTGATGAACAACTCTGTAGAATCAGCTATGATGTAACAGAACTATAACCATGATGAACAACTCTGTCGAATCAGCTATGATGTAACAGAACTATAACCATGATAAACAACTCTGTAGAATCAGCTATGATGTAACAGAACTATAACCATGATGAACAACTCTGTAGAATCAGCTATGATGTAACAGAACTATAACCATGATGAACAACTCTGTAGAATCAGCTATGATGTAACAGAACTATAACCATGATGAACAACTCTGTAGAATCAGCTATGATGTAACAGAACTATAACCATGATGAACAACTCTGTAGAATCAGCTATGATGTAACAGAACTATAACCATGATGAACAACTCTGTTTATTTTGCTGAAAATTTTGAAATGTTACAAAATAGTATCAGTTGAGAATTTAAGTGAAATTTAAATGTAACTTTTCTTCAAAGTATTTATTCAAATTTATCTAAATTAGATTTGAAACAACAAAAATGATTTAACCTCCAACGGATGTCTCTTTCAATCCTCGATCAGTAAATGTTTGTTTTTTTTAACATAGAAAATATTAGTAAGATACTATTTGAATTATTACTGTGTGTTAACTATAGTCGATATGAAGTTATATCGCAGATTATACACCCGTTACATTTTTCCTGGAACGAAAACAAAATCAACAGAAAGAAAAACATACTTTGAAAGTAAACAATATTGAAAGTAAACAATGTTGAAAGTAAACAATATTGAAACTTAACTATATTGAAAGTAAACAATATTCACGCAATTTGTCATTCACTTAGGATTTGAAATAGTTTTATTTAAAACGACCCTGGTGGTGGTTTTTTTATTCCAATAAAATTATTCTTACTAGAAATTATACATAATAAAAAATATTATTAACCTAGGTGACATTTATGACAGAAATCAGAAATAGAATATTTACGAATTGTAATCAGAATTTCCGCCATCTACTAGTTTTTGATGCTGGATGTGCACTATTGCAAACATGTTAAAACTTATGAGAATATTCATACTTCGTGTATTGTTAAACTGTATGGATGTAAATCGCAAACAGTCGATATATCTATTTGCTTTTTAAGTAAAAATATATTTGGTTTTCTGTACGTTAGTTTCATGAAATGTTATTGGCTATAATGTTTATAATTGTTCTTGATTTTTTAATGTTGTAAAAGTTATTTTACATTGTTATCTTAGTAAAAGTTCTAGTTTCCTGGTGTACTGATTTATAACGGTAAGTTTTTTTTAGTCACTTTGCTGTAACAAGTTGTCTCCCTTAATACATGTTAGTTTCAATTAGCTTCTAATCTATTGTTAGCTTACTTTTCGCCAGAAATTCTTTGAAAATACTGACAAAGTAACAAGTCTAATTTCATGTTTTTTTTAGGAAGTTGATGAAACAGTGTTTCATGAAACAACAAATAGAAACTTATATTGTGGTAAACAATGATTAGGTTTAGATAAATACGTGAATCATCTATCGATTTGGCTTTTCTAATCAACTCAAAGAACCAAACATAGGAGAAATGAACTTCCACGTGATCACAAGCAACTCGGTAGTGCATGTGGAGTTGACATCTGTTTCATTAAGTCGTACCTTGCTGTTAGTTGATCTTCTTTTCAACTTTGTTTGAGTTGACATCTGTTTGATTTAGTCGTACCTTGTTGTTAGTTGATCTTCTTTTCAACTTTATTTGAGTTGACATCTGTTTGATTAAGTCATACCTTGCTGTTAGTTTATCTTCTTTTCAATTTTGTTTGAGCTGACATCTGTTTGATTAAGTCGTACCTTGCTGTTAGTTGATCTTGTTTTCAAATTTATTTGAGTTGACATCTGTTTGATTTAGTCGTACCTTGCTGTTAGTTGATCTTCTTTTCAACTTTATTTGAGTTGACATTTGTTTGATTTAGTCGTACCTTGCTGTTAGTTGATCTTCTTTTTAATTTTGTTTGAGTTGACATCTGTATATATATATATATACAGAATAATATTTATCCCCCTACATATGGTTTTCCTTCTATCTGTGTATCATTAAAGTTTGAAATAAATAAAACAAGAAATTAGTTTTTATATTCTGATAAATTGTTTCAATCCATTTAGTTTTTTCTTTGTTTGTTTTCACAATTGAAATCTGGATATCGAGAAAACACGTAACCCAGATTAATTCTCTATCTAAGATATGTACTTTTGTTTAAGATGTGAAGTGATTAATTTATGTCAAAACAATCTGAAATCAACTCCTATCTCCACGTTGAGTTTTGTAATGACAAAATTTTCGTTAGTATTTTATTACCACTAGACTTATGCCACATGTGACGATACAACATTTTCATCTACCATGATTTGAATCGTCCCCCCCCCCGCAGTGGCACAGCGGTATGTCTGCGGACTTAGACCGCTAGAAACCGGGTTTCGATGCCCGTGGTGGGCAGAGCGCAAATAGTCCTTTGTGCTCAATAACAAACAGAACAATGGATTTGAATCCCCGTCCAGCTAACTCGATGAAAAATAAAAGCTGTCATCAGTTGAGTTACAATGTTTAAAACACAACTACTATTAGTAAGACCTATTAAAAGCTTGAGTAACAATACTTATTTAACATTTACAGCGTAACTAGTATAAGAAAGCTACAATGTATCTCTGACATCGGTACAATAGTTAAATTGGAATTTTGAAACTCTCTCTCTTGTGATCCACTTTGACTTTCCAATCAGAAGACCAGGAACGCTAATGACTTGAATCCTCAAGAGGCGAAACACCGTTCCGCCCCAGTTTAATCCCTGCATCAGTAATTCGTCAAAAACCTCACACTCAATTCTCAAGAGGTTCTAGAACGCACATTGATTACAGCAATGTAGTTACATTCAAATCATAAAATTGGGACAAGAAGTCTAGAAATATCTCTTTAACATGTTAAGTTATGATATACCAACCCGGACAAACTTTGGAGGCTTCTTTATGGATTACCTGAATGGTAACGGTCAGTTAGAAGTCTGGAGGCTGAGCGATCTCTTTTATATCAAAATTACATCAGTGTCCATAATTGTCGTTCCTAAGCTCTTTTTCTATTTAGCGTGTGTTTCATTTATTTCATATTTTAAGGAAACGGTTAAAATATTGTTCATGGGTATTTAACAAATAAAGACAGAAAGCCTTACTTAATACACTCGAAAAAAAGCCAGTGGAGCTTTCCTCGAGGTTAGCGTGTTCGGACTGTGAATCGGAGAGTTGGTGGCTCTCGTCTTGTTCCACAATTTGGGGTCAAATGATGGTAAAATCCAACTATTCGGTCAGACAAGAGTAGCCAAAGAATTGGGCGCTCTTCATGGTTTAATTCGAGAATGCATTTCCTTTCAAACCAAAGCATTTCTCATCTACTTTTGCTTTGAAAATCCTACACAGTTTCAAATAAAGTCAGGCAAGAAAAGTGTCGTCAGCCTAATCTACTTTAGTAGAACCTACGTGAGATATATAGAATGATTCTTGTTTGGTTGATAGTGAAGTAAAAACTAATGCTTGAGGTTGTTTCAAATAAAGTCAGGCAAGAAAAGTATCGTCAGGCTAATCTACTTTAGTAGAACCTACGTGAGATATATAGAATGATTCTTGTTTGGTTGATAGTGAAGTAAAAACTAATGCTTGAGGTTGTTTCAAATAAAGTC
>NW_013666310.1:141755-145448 GCF_000517525.1 Limulus polyphemus
AAGATATCTGGTCATTTCGTATATGAAAGCTGACGTTTGTATGCCAGAACAGTATGTTTATCTTCCAAGATATCTGGTCATTTCGTATATGAAGGCTGACGTTTGTATGCCAGAACAGTATGTTTATCTTCCAAGATATCAGGTAGTTTCGTATATGAAGGCTGACGTTTGTGTGCTAGAATATTGTATTTGTCCACCAAGATATCGTGAAGATTTTTGTACGAAGACAGGCAGTTGTGTGCCAAAACATTTTTAACCATCAAATTATCAGCTAGTTTTTGCATGAAGGGAGACGTTTATTTGTCAAAGCATTTTTAACCACCAAGATATCAGACTCTTTGTATAAAGACAGACCTTTTTATGTCGTAACATTGTCTTTATATACCAAGATATTCTGCAGTTTTTTTGCTTAAAGGTAGACGTATGTCAGAATATGTACTTTAGCCACCTAGGCCCGGCATGGCTAGATGGTTAGGGCGCTCGATTCGCAATCTGCGGATCGCGAGTTCGGATCCCCGTCACACCAAACATGCTCGCCCTTTCAGCCGTGTGGGCGTTATAATGTAACGGTCAATCCCACTATTCGTTGGTAAAAGAGTAGCCCAAGAGTTGGCGGTGGGTGGTGATGACTAGTTGCCTTCTCTCTAGTCTTACACTGCTAAATTAGGGACGGCTAGCGCAGATAGCCCTCGTGTAGCTTTGCGCGAAATTCAAAACGAACAAACAATCTTTAGCCACCAAGGTATTAGTTGTTGTTTTTATTGTTGTTGTTGTCGTTTGAAGACTAAAATCATTTGTATGTCGGAAGATTGTGTTTATCCACCAAAAATCAGGCAGTTTTGTGCATGAAGGCAGACGTTTTTATGACGAATCATCGTGTTTATCTACCAAGACATCAGGCAGTATTTTTCTTAATAAAGAGGACTTATGTATGTCGAAACGCTTCTGCTAAACTATCATATTAACAGACATCTCTGTATTAGAGATCATCCGAATATTTGTAAGATGTACTAATGCACTAATATTTTAATGAAATACCTCAATCAACCAGGTGTTGTTAGTCTTTGAAAGAAATCTCAAGAATGATAAAACTTAACATTTGTGTAACCTTGATTTAAGCACAGTTTTGTATATGAAAGAATATTCAAGATATTTTTCATGGCCTAATTTTAGTAAATACTTTAATTTTATAATGTAAAGATTAGTGACTGACTTACTTGAGTAACTATTGTAGACTTCTTCAAAAGAAGTCCACTTCAGAAGACGTCATATACCAAATCCATAAAATCAAGAATTCCTTTTCCAAAACTTTACAACTGAAAAAGCCGTACATTGTTCTTTTATATTGTTTGTTTGTTTCATAATTTCGCGCAAAGGATTATGGGCACATAGCAGTCCTTAAGCAGTCGATAGACTAGTTAGCCAACAGCGCGTTTACCGACAACTCTTGTCGGATTGAATAGTGTGATCTAACTGTCACTCTTATAGTGCACACATGGTTTGCTCGTGACAACGGATGTCGAACCATGAACACCCGGATTCTCAGTCCGAGCGTGCTAATAGCCACTGTAGCACGCCCAGCCAAAAGTCTATAAATTTTCACATCAGAAACGAACTCTAAAGCATCTATTTAACACCCAACAATGTGTTAAAATTTGAACTCGTAGTCGCGCGTAAAAATGCTTTGTATATGTAGGGTTGAAATTATATCTTGCTGATCTGTGGTATTAAAAATATGAATGAAAATCAAAGAAAACTGAATTATTTATAATTTTTCTCAACCCTTTGTTACCATTGTGTTCCTTTAAAATTATCAGTATTATCAACAATAGTGCACAAAATATGGGAACAACAAACTTCATAAAAGCTGTCCAACTAAAAACACTAGCTATCTTCATTCTAGATTCTGATCGATCTGCGTCTGAAAGTGTGCTCTATTTCCGTAAGACGTTTACATAGATTCTGTGTTTTTACTGGAGCTCAATACATTATTCATTTGAATTATTTGCCGTAGATATAACCGTTTTCATTTAAATGGCTTTCCTCTAAACTGTTTATCTTTCGTACAATCGCCGCCAACCACTCCGACTCCTATCGGAGAAGGAATAATATTTCTTCTAATAACGGTAGCTAGCGGTATCAGTTTCCAAACTATTCTCTAGAGAGCGTAATTTTCTCTATTACCTATTGCCTTTCACATTAGAAAGTCCTAAAATAGATTTTATAATAACGCAGTCTTTTTCGCTGCTTTTGTTCACGTAAATGTCAAAAGTCATTTGAAAAATTGAAAGAGTAATTTTATATTGATTTGGTTTCCCATAGATTATACAGTAAAATTGTGCTAACTCGTTTTAAGCTAATGATACCATTCCATATTATTTTGTTGTTGTTTTGTTACTGTTTAATATTATATGCATTCGGAAAGCACGTGCTTGCACTGTAAAATATATATATATATATCCAATCAGTCTTATAGACAAATAATTGTTTTACTATTCAACTCGCCCCCCCCCAGTGGCACAAGGGTATGTCTACGGACTTACAGCGCTAGAATCCGGGTTTCGATGCACGTGGTGGGCAGAGCACAGATAGCCCATTGTGTAGCTTTGTGCTTAATTTCAAACAAAATCAAACAAACTATTCAAGTCAAATAAAATGTATATAATTATTTTAAATATATTTTAATATCTATAAGAATACATGTATAAAAGTACAAAACCTTTAGAGACTGAAACAGTATATAGCTTGATTTGTTTCTTGTTCAGATATCCTTTTTATAAGAGCTTTGTTTTCTACGCTTGTATGTTTTTCTTTGCCACAAAAATTCGATATTTTACGGCTTTATCCCCAGCTATTCGGTTCATTTAGATCTGTAGGATATTTCCAAGGAGGCAGATACTGTGATTTATATCCACACATTCCTAGGGGTGGCACTTGTTCTGCGACGGAAGACAATCTGAAGAAGATATCAGTTTATCAGTATGGTCCATTGATTGTTTTATGGTACTGCTTGTTCTCGCACTACAATACGTTTACTCCTTGACGTCATAGCTCTCGCCTGCTTCTCCACCTCACCCAATCAGACGACTCCAAATATTTTCAACCTCGACAAAATTTTTCGAACAGTATTGTTTTTTAAATTACCCTAATTTTTAAAAAAATGTTTGGCTTTGAAAGAAAAATGGGCCCGAGCCGTATTTTTATTTATCAAAAATAAACTGGTAAGTAAAGCTTATTCTTTCTAATTGTTTCTCGAATACATACATTTTTTTTTCGTGAATTGTGTGAAATTCAATTATACCTTTTTTTGAAATATAAATCAAAGATATAGAACTTTTACGAATGAAATAAACATGTGAAATTGGAGAGGTATACCATACAATACAAAGAAAAAATATATTTAATAACATTATATAACATCCGTTATTTATTTAAAAACCTGAAAGTTTTCCTACATTTTAAAGTATTACATCTAAATTAAATGAGCACGTAAAAATAAAAAGTGGTATATGTCCGAAACAAAATGAAGTAATTGCGTTTAATGGATTATGTTTTGAGAGTATATTGTTTTTTACAGATTATGTTTTGAGAGTATATTTTTTATAGATTTTGTTTTGAGAGTATATTGTTTTTACAGATTATGTTTTGAGAGTATATTGTTTTTTACAGATTATGTTTTGAGAGTATATTTTT
>NW_013666310.1:145536-148059 GCF_000517525.1 Limulus polyphemus
TTATACAGATTATGTTTTGAGAGTATATTGTTTTATACAGATTATGTTTTGAGAGTATATTGTTTTTACAGATTATATTTTGAGAGTATATTGTTTTTTACAGATTATGTTTTGAGAGTATATTGTTTTTTACAGATTATGTTTTGAGAGTATATTTTTATTGATTATGTTTTGAAAGTATATTGTTTTTTTACAGATTATGTTTTGACAGTATATTTTTTATAGATTATGTTTTGAGAGTATATTGTTTGTACAGATTATGTTTTGAGAGTATATTGTTTGTACAGATTATGTTTTGAGAGTATATTGTTTGTACAGATTATGTTTTGAGAGTATATTGTTTGTACAGATTATGTTTTGAGAGTATATACTAAAAGACATCATATGCAACACGTGGGCTAAATTGACAGATAAAAGAGGCCCCAAAGTTCAGGAAAATCCATCCCTTATTTAGAAGTACTGACAGAGGGAGGAAACCTGTAACAGTTCTTACAACCTACACCGACACAGTTATAACGCCTCTATAGCTGGTGGGCCCGGGATGGCCAGGTAGTTAGGGAGCTCGACTCGCAATCTGCGGGTCGCGGGTTCGAATCCCCTTCACACCAAACATGCTCGCCCTTTCAGCCGTGGGGGCGTTATAATGTGACGGTCAATCCCATTATTCGTTGATAAAAGAGTAGCCCAAAAGTGGGCGGTGTGTGGTGATGACTAGCTGCCTTCCCTTTAGTCTTACACTACTAAATTAGGGACGGCTAGCGCAGATAGCCTTCGTGTAGCTTTGCGCGAAATTCAAAAACAAATTTTCAACGTAAAAAAGTAATTTTTTTCCGAACTGTTATTAATTTTTATACCGTTCTTTTCATGTTTTTTTCTTCTTCTTGGATACATCAAATATTCTGATAAAAAAAGGAAGAGGATTGCATCAGAAATCCAGCCAGATTAATTTCAATATTTTTTCAATAAACTTTTCTCTAGGGAAAAAAACAACAACAACTTTTTAATCAGTACGTAGCCAGAAAATAGCAAACACTTTATGAAACATGGCGCCCTATCTGGTAATGCAATAACAAAGTGACTTTCGTTGTTTTCAGAGGAAATTAATGACGCCACAGCCGGTTGGAAGTCTTATCGGACTTGCGTCTTATTAATGTGAGAAACCTACTAAACTATATAATTAATTCAAATTCAAATATACAATAACAACGACTTTTGCAGTAGGTAAGTTCTTATTTTAATAATTACAACGTTTCAACTCTAAGTAATGACTCAATACTATGAGTCGAAACATTGTAATTAATAAAAGGAGTGTAAAAGTTGGCGTTATTGTATTTTTGAATAAATTACAATCTAATTTTCACAGAGGAAAAGTCACCTCTAGTCATCCTAACACGAGCTTCTAGGCCTTCCATGTAGCCTCCCCCCCCCCCAGTGGCTCACTTAAAAGTCTGAAGGCTTATAACACTAAAAACTAGGTTTCGATACTCGTGATGGGCACAGCAGACATAACCAATTGTGAAGCGTTTTGCCTAACAAATAAACAAATCCATGCAGCCATATACTCATTTTCATTCTAACTGCAAACGAAACGTTCATAAGTTCCGGATTGACTCAATTTGTACAACTAGACTTGAAGTGAACGGCTATAAAACAGCATGTCACTTAGTTGAACCTCCCTAACAGTCACATAAACCGTGAAGTTTTATTAGCCAATAACTTTTGGTAAATTATGGATCTAACTGCACGTTCGGCAGGTTATTGGCTGATTTCCTAACAGAATAAGTATTTCAACGGAAGCAGATTCTCTCACACTGTGTTGCTGTAAACTACTGGTGTTCTATAAATTCGATAACACTTTATACGACAAAGGATATAGTAGACCATAGATTCTTTACCTTATTTGGAAAATAATGATCTAATACATGGCATAATTCACTGTGATAACATTTTATATTATGCTTATAAGCGTCCTGTATTATTATAATTAATCTCAATTTACGACAAACATTTGATAGTTAATTTCTTTGTATATATATATGTATGGTCCCAATGATTCAGCGGCAGGTCTGATGGCTTATAACACTAAAAATTAGGTTTCGATACTCACGGTGAGTAGAGCACAGATAGCCCGTTGTGTAGCTTTACGCTAACAACAAACATTGTGTATATATTACGGGGATGATATATATATATATAAACTTCAGAGTTGTTGTAATAACAACAATGTTACACAGAAATATTTATTAACATAAATTATCAGTATATTAAAGGGAAATAAAATCATGATTGTTTTTTTTTATGTGAAACACGAAAGTCTCTTCATTCTATACGACATCATCGCAAAATCTCTACATTTGAACTTCTGAGTTCTGAACTATTTTCAGGAGTAAGAAAATTCATAATTTTATTTCGGAGTCTAGTTTTTGACTAACTTAAGTGTACAATAAAATATACACATATCATATGAAGAAGAGACAGACTGTAAAAGTGCCGTTTTACAATATATCGATAAAATGTTAGTTT
>NW_013666310.1:148890-150129 GCF_000517525.1 Limulus polyphemus
AACAAACAATGTTGGTCAGAGCACAGATAGCCCATTTTGTAGCTTTGTGCTTAATTACAAACAAACAATGTTGGTCAGAGCACAGATAGCCCATTTTGTAGCTTTGTGCTTAATTACAAACAAACAGTCAAGACTGTTTAAACAATAAGTCGAGATTACCTCATACGACTAAAGATTTTAATAGAATTTGTCAAATTGGGGCTGGACACCCTATATACTGAGACTCATCAGAATCAAGATAACAATAACCAAGCAAACATTTTCCATCGACATTTCCAGCCATATGTGATAATATAGTTGTTTATGTTATACTTTGTTTCGGAAGTTCGCGCAAAGCTACACAAAAACTCTTTACACTAGTCGTCCCTAGCTTTGAACTGATAGACTAGAGGGAAGGCAGTTAGTAAACATCATCCACCGCCAATCTTGGGATACTCTAATCGAAAAGTGGGATTTGATCATTACTCTTATAACGCATCCACGATTTTACGGCAAAGGGATAAGGAATACCAGACTCTCGGATTCGCAATGACCACTGAGCCACGCCCGACCCCTTGTGTGTGTGCTTTAGTTAAATAGGGATGTATGATTTTATATGTAACTGAATTCTAATGTAGTGTACATGGATAAAAACGCGTCTCCAAGAGGTATTTTTGAAAGAATGATGCGGAAATTCCAACGGTTTTTTTTTTCGGAACGCAAAAAAAAAGAAGAAAATGCATGTTAAATAGACTGACGTTAAGTTAAGTGTGTACGTTGAAATGCAAATTAAGCAAAGTGTCATGATACACAGTTAGAGTTTGGGAATATATAGCGGTTTTAAACCTGTGATTCGCACTATAAAGTCATATAGATAAATGAACATAAAGTTTAATGTAGTACCTTTACCTTTAACCTTCTCATTTATCACGTCATCGTAATATTGTTTTTCTAGCAATTAAACTATTAACTTTACATTCACCGAATCATCGACTCAGCGTTAAGATTGAAAGCTTATAATCCTAAAATTAGGGAGTTAGATCCTTATTGTCTCATGGCGGGTTTCGATTCCCTGCAGTGAACAGGTCGAAGATAGCTCATTGTGTGGCTTTGCGCTCAAACAAACATGCCATTACGCGTCTTGTGCCGTGTACTTTCACCGTGGCCTGGTTGTTTTTTTTTTTTTGTTTTTTTTTTAAATTTTGCGCAAAGCTACACGAGGGCTATTTGCGCTAGCCGTCCCTAATTTAGCAGTGTAAG
>NW_013666310.1:150513-156810 GCF_000517525.1 Limulus polyphemus
TTAGGATTGACCGTCACATTATAACGCCCCTACGGCCGAAAGGGCGAGCATGTTTGGTGGGACGAGGATTCGAACTCGCGACCCGCAGATTGCGAGTCGAGAACCCTAACCACCTGGCCATGCCAGGTCCCGTGGCCTGGTGTCTTTTAAAATTGTGTGTAAGTTTGCTCGATTTCAACTTTCAGAACACATTCAAACAATTGAAACAATAGGAGAGTTCTCACTTTTCTCCAGTGTACTTCAACTTCAACTTCAAATTTACCCTGCAAACTATGTGAAATCAAACATGACATTTCTATCTGAAGACGTTGAAATACTATTATCTTTAAACAGATAATTCACGATACGAATATAATCTTATTTTTCGTGGCTAGAGAGAATCCAACAAAAAAAAATCAGTGTTGTTTAGAAAATAGTTCATTATAATCAATAAAAAGATGTTTGATTTTCCAAAATTGTGATGAGTATGTATTTCTGTTTTACTTTTTCTTAATCGTCATCCATCTTGACTGTCATTTGCTCTTTCCAGTTCGATCATTCCCTCTATATTTAACGTTTTTATGTTAATACTAATAAATCAGGGAATATTTGTGAACGTCAGATTAAAAATAATAATTGGATAGTTTTAACAAACCGCCTCTAAGTCTGAAGTGGGGAATCAAATAAAAAAAATGGTCAATAAGTAATTAACCCCTTTAAAAGTTACAGTTGAAACGACAAAAGCCGGCGAAGTATTGGAAAACCAATAGGCTTAAAAATTATTATAAAAACAAGATGCTTTTTTCCCCCATATTCATCTTAATTTGTTCATTGCGACTCAGAAACGGAGGTGTGTAGAAAATAGCATTTCAGATCTATCTTTTGTTTCCTACAAGCTACTGCCTAATACCAGAACTCATCAGTTGGACTGGACGATGAAAGACAAAAATACTCTAAGTTACACTTTTTATACAAGTTAAGAAAAATGTTGAAAAAATAACATTTGCAGTTAAATTGTTTTATAACAAATTTATTGTGTTTTAACAAAACAACCTCCTTATAGAGACGCGAAAGTGAAGCAGTGAATAAAAATAAGCCTTTGATAAGGATAAAATACTGTGCGCTGTAACAAAAGTACCTTAGAAACTTGAGAGTGATCCAATTAATAAAAATCAAATTTTCGATAAGTACAGGATAATAGATATTTCAATAATAACATTTTAGGTACGCGGAAGTGATGCAATAAATAGCGGAAGTGATGCAATAAATAAAAATCAAATTTTCGATAAGTACAGGATAATAGATATTTCAATAATAACATTTTAGGTACGCGGAAGTGATGCAATAAATAACGGAAGTGATGCAATAAATAAAAATTAAATCTTCATGAAGGGTATAAGGTAACACCCATGTTTTAATATTAGCGATTTGATCGGAAAAATAAATACACCTTTAATGAAGTTTATAAATGTGACCGATAAACGGAAAGACGAAGAAAGAGTGGTCTTCAACCCGTGACAGTAATTACCTCCAACCTCGTAATTATCCCGTCCCGTTAAGGCGTATTTCTTCTTAAACGTATTTCATGCCGGTCAATTTGCATCAAAGATAACTCAATTCAGATATTTTTATTCCATTTTTACGTTCTCGTGCTCTTAAAATCATACTGTTTTCCTTGGGCAGTGCAGAGGAAATCACAATAAATACAAGATTTTGACATCACAATAAATACAATATTTTTTGACGGTAGCGGTTGTAGTCACTTGCGATCTACGCTCTGGGGCTTCTGTATCCGTTTGCTGTCATGGCTCAGTTTAGTTTGCGTCTTATTCAGTACAAATTTCCACATTGGGCTATTTGTGCTCTGCCCAACACGATAGTTGAAACCTGATTTTTTATGTGACTCGTCTCTGAATCAAAGTTACAACAAATTAAAATTGGTTTGTTCTGTTTTAGAATTTCGCGCAAATCTACACGAGGGCTTATCTGCACTAGTCGTGTCTAATTTAGCAGTGATAACTGCTAACTTTTGCGTTATTCTTTTGCCAACGTCACATTGACTGATCGTCACATCTTAACGTCCCCACGGCTGAAAGAGCGAGTGTGATCAGTGACGCGGATTAGACCTAACCACCAGGCCTTGCCAGGCTCAAATTAAAATTAACTCTTAGAGTACTGTAAGCCAAGTTATCCAACGACTCTCGTCTATAAATAAAGCACTTATTTTTTGATTTGCCGATCCTAAAGCATATGTTTATCGTTGCTAAGAAACCATCATTCCTCGAAAAAATAATTATGCATATCTTGTTTCTCATTTGATTTTCCTTCTTTGTCACAGGTTTTATTGCTACAAGTAACGAAACTTCTAACTTTCTAACAATCTATCTCTTTAAGTCTGTTTTTGTGCTTCCTATTTTAAAATACAATATCATCTGTTAAGAATACATTAGGTTGTTGTTGCTCTTGTTAAAATCTTAGTATCGTAGAATAGTATTACTGGTAAACATAAGGGATAGGGGCCGGAATCGAGCTTCGTTTAGGGCCACGCGGGAGAAACACTGCAACTGTTTTCTGACCACTAAACTCTAGCAATTTCAGTGTGTCTTACCAAAGGTTAACCGTATTTATAATTCATGTATGAAAACAGATTTCCCCGTGATCCTGAAATCCAATGTGCACTACAAGTTAACAGGAAAGCTAATATTCTAAAAACATTTAGGCCGGGCAACATTTTATCGTTTCTCATTTCACTTAGTGGAACCATTAGAGACAACAAAAGGATTGTTTTGCCGCCTTTCCTTTAACTACATTTACTTTTCTGACACCAAAATATTTCGACTTGATATAATAAACAAGAATCCAGACTGTAATACAATGCAGTAACTCTTTCCACGCGTAACAGTTCAAATCGATTTTACGTGCAAACACATCTTGTTTGTCGAGCCTAAGACTGCTAGAATATGAGTATAGTCAGAAGATCTCGTGCATCATAGAACGTGACATTTATTTATGGATTCCCCCCCCCATTGGCACAGCGGTGTGTCTGCGGACTTATAACGCTAAAATCCGGGTTTCGATACCCGTGGTGGGCAGAGCGCAGATAGTCCATTGTGTAGCTTTGTGCTTAATTACAAACAAAGAAATTTATGGATTTACCGCACCTGTTATAGTTGTTCTCCATTTTTTTTCTTGACACATCACATAATCATGATAATATTTCATATATTAGGTCATCAAGAAATTAATGTTGCGTTTTGGAACACTTTCATTAACCACCCCCCAAAAAACGTACATCACGTACATCACAGCCTAAATGCCAAGTTAGTGTAGCCTATATAATGTGTAAAGTTTAGTAAACTCTAATCTCATATAGTGATGGCACACGACGAGACACACATTCGGCATGTAATGCTGTTTGAATACAAGAAGGAAAACAACGCACCTGTAGCCACAAAGAATATCAAAGAAGTTTATGGTAATGTTTTGAACGTTCGTAAGTGTGAACGATGGTTCAGCAAAGTTCGTTCAGGTGACTTTAACCTTAAAAACTGTGCTGGCAGGGGCCAACATGTTGAATTGATATTGATGCTCTGGAGACGCTTGTTGAGTCTAACCCAAGGCAACACACTCGTGAAATGGCTCTGTAATGGCACGTCTCTCATCAAACAATATGTAAACATCTAAGGAATAGGGGAAACTTCATAAAGAAGGTGTTTGGGTGCCTCACGAACTCTCCGATGATCATCGTTTCCAACGTGTGAACGTTGCTTCGTCTCTTCTGGTGCGTGAACCATTTTTGGACAGAATTGTCACCGGTGATGAAAAATGGATTCTCTATGCGAATATTAAACGCCAAAAACAATGTCTCAGTCCTAGACAAAAAAACACTTCCGACCCCCAAACCTGGACTCTATCCCCAGAAAGTGATGCTTTGCATTTCGTGGGACATAAAAGGAGTAATTCATTTCGAACTCCTCAATCCACAGCGAACTGTCAATGCAGAGATCTATAGTCAGCAACTGGAACGTTTACACCAAGCCCTTCATCAGAAACGCCCTTCACTCGTCAATTGGAAAAGTGTTCTTCTCCACGACAATGCACGTCCACATGTGGCAAGTTTGACGCAATATTTTGTTTTGATATACAAGTTGTTCGGGTTTTTCATCTAATAAAAAGGGACAATGATTTCTTGACGACCTAATACAAGTAATATTATACTTATTTTCTTTGAATCTAGTGCTAGCACAAAGTACCTGTAAACACTTCAAGTTCAATTTCATTAATCATATAGATATTATAAAATTATATTTGTTTTTCTTTGTTCCACATCGTAACATCTTAAGCAAAAAGAGTTACATGGGGATTTTATCTTTTAGCACTTGTACGAGAAATTCGCACACATTGTTATCGTTATAGCAGTGTGATACGGTAATAATTTACCGGTGGTTAGGGCGCTCGACTCGCAATCTGCGGGTCGCGGGTTCGCATCCCCATCCCACCAAACATGCTCGCCCTTTCAGCCGTGGGGGCGTTATAATGTGACGGTCAATCCCACTATTCGTTGGTAAAATAGTAGCCGAAGAGTTGGCGGTGGGTGGTGATGACTAGCTGCCTTCCATCTAGACTTACACTGCAAGATTAGGGACGGCTAGCGCAGATAGCCCTCGTGTAGCTTTGCACGAAATCCATAATTTACATGAAGGTTCTATTTTTTTTAGAATTTTTTACGACAAAATGATACATTATTATAAAAATGAGACATTAATATTTTGTAGAATTTTGTACAACAAAATGATATAATGTCATAACAGTGTGATGCGGTAATAACGTACATGACATTATTATTTTTTAGAATTTTTTACGGCAAAATGACACAAAGTTGTAAGTGTGCTGGGGTAATAATGTATATGATGTTTTTATTTTTAGAAATTTTTACGACAAAATAACATATTGTTTAAAACAATAAGATGCGGTAAAAATTTACGTGAAGGTTCTGTTTTTTAGAATTTTTTACGACAAATGTTACAAGTGCGATGCAGGATAATGTAAATGAAATTTTTATATTTTACATTTTTTACAGCAAAATGACACAATGCTATAACAGTTTGTTGCGGTAATAATGTGTATGAGGTTTTTATTGTTTAAATTTTTTACGACAAAATTAAACAACGTTATAACAGTGTGATGCGGTAAAACTTTATGAGAGGGTTGTATTTTTCAGTAATTTGTATAAATAACACATATTGTTATTATGGCTTTTACAGTTTGGTGCGCTTGTGTCGAGATCTAATTATGTGTTTACTCAAGAGACTTTTCAGATGTTGAAAGTTACGAAGTTTTCATGAAACGTTAACTCAAAGTTAATGTCAGTTTATTCTTATCTACATTATAATGAAGTTCCATAGGAAACTTTCAATTGAATAATCCCCTTCTCGGTCATTAATTTTATTATACATTTTCACGTTTTTTAGTCAATCCCCTAGATTTATAAATCATTTTTAATCATATAGTGTCTTTAAGTTGAAGACTTGCTATAAAGTGTGTTGAAGCTTTCTGCTTAATAAGAATGATATTGTTGGTGGTGTGATAAGTACAAAAACTTAAAGTGGAAGACTTGCTATAAAGTGTGTTGAAGCTTTCTGCTTAATAAGAATGATATTGTTGATTGTGTGATAAGTACAAAAACCTAAAGTGGAAGACTTGCTATAAAGTATATTGAAGCTTTCTGCTTAATAAGAATGATATTGTTGGTGGTGTGATAAGTACAAAACCTAAAGTGGAAGACTTGCTATAAAGTATATTGAAGCTTTCTGCTTAATAAGAATGATGTTGTTGGTGGTGTGATAAGTACAAAACCTAAAGTGGAAGACTTGCTATAAAGTATATTGAAGCTTTCTGCTTAATAAGAATGATATTGTTGATTGTGTGATAAGTACAAAACCTAAAGTGGAAGACTTGCTATAAAGTATATTGAAGCTTTCTGCTTAATAAGAATGATATTGTTGGTGGTGTGATAAGTACAAAACTTAAAGTGGAAGACTTGCTATAAAGTGTGTTGAAACTCTCTGCTTAATAAGAATGATATTGTTGGTGGTGTGATAAGCACAAAACTTAAAGTGGAAGACTTGCTATAAAGTGTGTTGAAGCTCTCTGCTTAATAAGAATGATATTGTTGGTGGTGTGATAAGCACAAAACTTAAAGTGGAAGACTTGCTATAAAGTGTGTTGAAACTCTCTGCTTAATAAGAATGATATTGTTGGTGGTGTGATAAGCACAAAACTTAAAGTGGAAGACTTGCTATAAAGTGTGTTGAAGCT
>NW_013666310.1:157200-175189 GCF_000517525.1 Limulus polyphemus
CTTTAAATCCACAGAGGCTATCATCTACATATTTCCATCAAAAAAGCGATGGAAATATAGCTGAATTGCGTTGCTAATACTGGAGATAATGGGCTTGCTATTCCAAAGCGTCCTCTTTATACATAGGAGTTTTATTTTCAAATATAAAAACAGTTGTTAATTCATAATTCCAATAAATGTTTCATATCTTCTAAAGATATTTTTAAATCTTTCTTTTCATCATTCTCTATTTTGTTTAGTGCAATTGCAATGGCTTATTCCACCGGTACGTTGACTCTATAATGAAGCTACACATACTGCTGTTAGGGGTTTCTTTTCTCAATTTGGTTGTTACTTCATAGAAGATATACATGACGGTCTTCTCATTTTTTTCTGTATCGTTTCAGGAACAAAACTAACCATTTACATAGTTGAAGCTGTTATACGTTAAAAATTAATCTCATCGAGAAAGGATTCCTTTGGTGCTCCAAGTAACTGTTTTCTTCAATCTGTACTTCTTAAGTGTAAATAAATATCAATGTTGAGCAAACTTCTGTTTTCTAATTATTAAAAACACGCGTTTCGTTTCCTTGTTTTTTGAGAGCACCACATCACTATTACCTTTATCGGCTTTTGTGATTATTACTTTTTCATTTGTTGTAGATCTTAAAGTAATTTTCTCTTCTTAAGTAATATTTTATTTGTCTTTTTTATGTCTTTCCTTCAGAGATTCTGATTTCATCTAAAGTTTCTTTAAGAATTCATTTATTGGTTCTTTTTTTACGGTTTCTTATGAAAAGAGGTTTGTTTGTAATTAAACACAAAGCTATACAATGGGCTATCAGTGCTCTGCCCGGATTCTACCGTTGTAAATCCGCAGGCATACCGCTGTGCCACTGTGGGGGCCTTATGAAAAGAACTCGTTATTTTATATACATATTTCTTTTATACAAATTTTGTTTAGTATCTTCCATTGCGATGTTTAATTTCAAAATAGTTGTACTGTATTTTTGTTTTTCGTCATTTTCCTGTTCGTTTAGGACAATTAATATTTGTTTTAATTAACTTTATATCAGTTCAAGTGATGATGATTTTATTTTCTGCTTCATCTTCAGGTTCTTCCTTTTTTTATATCATTTTCAAAGGTATTTTGATACCATAAAATTTTAAATAATATCAAGAATATAAGAATTAGGCCTATTATATTTTCTAACACTGTATTATTTATCTAGAGGATTTTCAATAATTAGTTTGTTTTTGAATTTCGCGCAAAGCTACACGAGGGCTATCTGCGCTAGCAGTCCCTAATTTAGCAGTGTAAAAGTAGAGGGAAGGCAGCTAGTCTTCACCACCCACTACTCTTTTACCAACGAATAGTGGGATTGACCGTCACATTATAACGCCCCCACGGCTGAAAGGGCGAGCATGTTTGTTGGAACGGGGACCTTCAGATTGCGAGTCGAGCGCCCTAACCACCTGGCCATGCCGGGCCCTTCAAGAATTAGAAGAGTGTATAATAACAGTATTTCAACTGCACTATGTTCTCTGTATCCTTTGTTGACGACGCGTTTTACTCAATTCCACGCTCAACAACAACTGTTATCGTTTCAACGCCTCTACTGTGTTTCTTTTGTCTCAAGCGGCCTGATGAGTTCTGGATTGATCGATGTGTCTTCGTCATTGGATATAACAAACGCAGTGGGTCAGTGATATTTTGATCTGATAAAATATTAAATAATATTGGGAATCAGCTGTATCACTAGACCTTCAAACCTTGTCATTAACAGAATGTCTCAGAAATATTAAAAATAATCAGAATCAACTTTATGACGAAACCGTTAAAACTTGTTTCGTTTTGATGTGTAGTTCTTTACTCGCCACTAATAACCCAAAATACATTAGGTGTTTGGATAACATGTGACCTACTGTCACAGTTAACTATCCGTAACCGTTCAGCGGACTAACTGGTTATTTATATATTTGTTAATTTCTTTTATTCACCACAACGTGGATTTCTCAAAGAAAAAATATACAGAGGTCTATTCCGTTCTTTGATTCGCTACTCCTAGTGCAACAGACTAGTTTCTTCGATTTCATGGCTCATCAATGATGCTTGGAAGGGGAAACAAAATTTTATTGAGTCAGCTGTGAAGGAAAGTAAGAAATAAGAAACGACAAATATCTTCAGGCAGGATAAATATATGGAGGCAGATTTTTCATAAAGGAGGTATCATGTCCTGGATCACCCACTGGAAGAGACATTTCATACATGTTGAATAAATGTTCAGCTAAAGGAAGCACTTGTCATGGAGGATGAACTGGAGATTTATCAAATGAGCGAAGCAAATAAATATAGTAGGCCTCATATAGTGATGGAATGTAAGCAGTTAGTTTGGTTTAAAATTACTGTCTTTTACTCACCACTTATAACCTAAAATACTTGTGGTGTTTGGATAACATGTGACATACCTCAGTATCTATGTAATTAAAAGAGCAGTTTGTGTCAGTCAGTCCGTGCGTGTACGCGTGTTAGCTCACATGAAAACCCAATATTCCTGTTGACTAATTTCCCCCAAAGGGGACCAAACGCCACCTGGAGGGGTCACCTGTTTTAACAACTCGCACCACTTTATAGTATTGTGTTGTCCGTCAGTCAGTCAGTAGACACTAGAAAGATGTTCACATAAGGGACGCTTAACGTTGCAATTTGTACTGTCGCGACGTCAGTAAAACATGCACATGCCATGAATCACGAAAAGAATTTTACACTCTGTAGGCTACAACACAGCATGACTTATGAACTTCAAAAGCAAGAAATAAAAATATTTGTTACTCTTAATTTTGGCGTTATTTAATCTTGAAACAGAACACTTTGAGACCCTGCGGAAGTACATCTAGTTGTAAAGTGGCACTTTTACGTTTATACGAGTGCAAAAATGAACAACATTTAGCACGTGTTGCTCTATACGAGTGCAAAACTACAAGGTGTATAACATTAACTATAAAGACAATTACTTTAGTAACATAAATAAACATGCAAGGAAGCATATTAAGTTCATTCTTTACCTTACCGTGTCTTACATATTACGTAATATCATTACAAAAACTGCCTAAAAATCTACAGTTAGGCCTAAAGTTTAAATACGCTTCGTACACAAAACACGAATTTACCTGCTATATAATCAATTAGCCTTAATAGTCACTGCCACAATTTCATTCATTTTCGAGGCTCTACATTGCACGAAAGAAAAATATTTAGAGGTTACATATGAGACTTAGACACATATACACACACCAGGAGTTGACAAAAAAAATACGACAGTTAATTTTTACACTTCTTGATACCATAATTTTAAAAATTCACTATCTTATAACTGTTATATGTTCCAACTATCTCAATAAAGGCGCTTAAAAATCGACAGTTAGGCCTAAAATTTAAATACGTTTCGTACACAAAACACGAATTTACCTGCTATATAATCAATTAGCCTTAATAGTCACTGCCACAATTTCATTCATTTTCGAGGCTCTACATTGCGCGAAAGAAAAATATTTACAGGTTACATATGAGACTTAGACACATATACACACACCAGGAGTTGACAAAAAAAATACGACAGTTAATTTTTACACTTCTTGATACCATAATTTTAAAAATTCACTATCTTATAACTGTTATATGTTTCCAAATATCTCAATAAAGGCGCTTAAAAATCGACAGTTAGGCCTAAAATTTAAATACGGTGGTAATGAACCAGACGCTTTGTTGATACTTTAGGAGAGAATAAAAAAAGAGTTGATGCCATTACAGAAAGAAAAAAGAACAATAAATGAAATAGCGACAAACAAAGACGGTGATTTTTTACACTTCTTGATACCATAATTGTAAAAATTTACTATTTTATAACGTCACTTTATCAAGAGTTCGATCAAGAAAAAAATCTCAAGATGTTAGTCAAAGATGGTAATTATCCACAAATACAAGGTGTTTATACAAAACATGTTGTATATAGAAATATATTTCGTTTATACTCATTCCATGTTTTTAAACTTATTTACTTTAAATCTAAATACAAAAACTTCATATACTTCTTAGTAGGTTTTGTTTCATCCATATACAACTGCATAATACAATAACAGCTTTATTTAAAGAATTTAAAACATGTACCTTTCTCACATATATACATATAGTATTCCAGTCAATAATGCTAATATGGCACATCACACGCTTCATCATTGGAGTATTGCCATTTTGGTATTATATTAGCTGTGGATTCCTCACAGTCTTAACTGTAATGATTACGATTTCCACATCTATAACAGTTTCTTCTTTCTGGTATCCTTTGGAAGGAGGTTTTATTCCCTACAAGCTATTGTCTGCAGTTTCTGGCAATATATCCTCTGAAGTTACACTTCTTTAACCCTCTCGCTACAACTAGGTCAAAGTGCGCATGTCACTACCTTTTACAGAGTTACATTCAAAATTTAATTGAATTACTTTATTATCAATGTGTATGAATAAACATGGCATCAAAACGTATTTAATTAAACCATTTTTTTATAATACAAAAGTTTTAGTATCTTAATTTTATAAGGACATATTTAAATAAATTCTCAATCTCCTCTAGTATGAAAATCAGGACATTTGTTTCTCTAGGTCTTCCCCTTCTCTAATTTATTTACCATCCTTCTATGAAGTACTGAATTTAACATATTATTACTCATTATAATACATCTATTACTAAGTTAAAGTCTAATTTTTATAGCCTTCAATCTTCTTTGTCTACAGAGTCATAATCAGACCCACTTACTTCTACGCCCACCTGTCACATTCTCTCTTTCACAAATTGCCAATAATCTTCTCTGACATTATATCATTTATAATAAAAATTAAGGCAAATTTTAATCTATCGAATGGCGTAATATGCTACGTTGTTTTCAGTATAAAGTATTGCCAATTTTATATTCAGTTTAATAACTTATCTTGTGCTTTTTAGATAGAGTAGCTAAGGGAATTGTTTAAGCCCCTCTTGTCTTAGTTAGAAAACCAGTTAAATTATAGTAGTTATAGGACATTGTTTTCTCTGTGTGTGTTATTATTTTATGTTTTTAGGTGCATCATCATAGAGTCAGTAGACTCTATATGTAGGGATGTCCAAGGTACTCAATAGGCATAATATAATATGAATGTCAAAAAATCAACAGTGATAGAGAGTTTTACTTTAAAAGATGATTGCCACTTACTTTCATTTGCTTCTCTATCCAACAAGCCCAAAAACAAGGCAAGAAAGCATCGCTAAGATACCAAACAAGAAAATGACCAACCCACCAAATTGTTCATCTTTCTTTTTGTTTCACTTGAGATAACTCTACAACTACTATATCAAACCCTAAATCCACTCTATGTGTTTCTGGGCAGTGTACGAGATCACCTATCATTGCTTAGTCTTAATAACTAGTACTAATTAAAAACAAAGTCACAATTCTAGAGTAAACGATGTTATCATTACCCCTTAAAGTTAGCTTTTTTCAAAACTTTAGTGTTCCTTTAAAAAGCTTACGTACAGGGTGAAATAGAAATTACCAGACAATAATAGATGAATATTAGATGACTGTAACATCTCATTGACTGAATACTCAGTGTTTGTACACTATACAATTTATGGAGCCAACTCCTATATTATGTATGAAATGAAGGAGTAAATAAAGATCAATACACATAATTTTAAATTTTATTACACACATTCATATAATTCACTAACTTTCAGTTAAGGGGAAAAAAATGTCACATAACAAGTTATAAAAGCATTTTGTAAAGGTAAAATGATGTAGGGATGATTTTCAATATTAAAATTTAATGTTAAACTCTAAAATGCATACTTGACTTTAATATTACTGCCGATGGAAGTTATATATTCCAGACTCAGAGGTATGCAGTTTGTTTATCATAATAACATGGTCATGTCAGAGTAGGTATCAATGTAGTGTAGCTAAGAGCCTAGGACTTACGTACAAGGAAAACTAAGTTGGGTCAAAACACGTCTTGATTATTACAGACTCTCGCTACGAGGTCGGTCGAATTGTAATATCTTGCTCTAAACATGATGAGTTAATAATTTTAAAAAGTTATAAACCTCCCTTCGACTGGGGTTTGAACTCGGAACTTCCGATTGAGACAAACCTCAGACCTAATTTGAACGTTACAGACTCTCGCTACGAGGTCGGTCGAATTGACCGACCACGTAATCATATTGTACTTGTGTATTTTACAGTGTAACATTAAATTTTAAATTTGAGACTTCCACTTCCAATTTGATCACTATCACCACTGTAAAACCCAGTGTTTGCTATTCAATGTTAACAAATAATTCAAGTCCCTAATGTAAAGTATCATGTTGTTATGTTTTTTCCTAATATTGTAATATCTTGCGCTAAAAATGATGAGTTAATAATTTTAAAAAGTTATAAACCTCCCTTCGACTGGGGTTTGAACTCGGAACTTCCGATTGAGACAAACCTCAGACCTAATTTGAACGTTACCAGCAGAAAGTTAAGCGTTACCGACAAATAGAACGTTATGAACGGAGAGGGGTTTATATATATATATATATGTACAGATCCTTGCACTAGATTTTTCGCAAAATCTCTAGGTTTTCGTGATGTCAATATAGATTATTTTAGACCTACTTGAGAGTAGATGATCTTAAAATCATGTGCTCTCTAGTTAACATCTAAATCACAACATAAAAACATAGTTTATAAAAATATTAATGATAAACTTTATAATGGGACTTTAAACCTTGTTATTGATATTTTGGTATAATAACATTTTAAGTAATATTAATAACCAGCTTTATAATGAGGCCTTATGACTCAACATACGTGTCGGTGATATTCTGAAATGATAAAATGTTAAATAACATTAAGAATCAGTTTTACGAGGAAACCTTTAAACCTTGTCATTAAAAGTATGTATCAATCATATTTTATATGATAAAATATTTAACAGTTTTAAACATCAACGTTATGGCTTTAAGAATAAGTATTGGAGAAACTTTTATGTGATAAAATAGTAACTATATCATTTTACCAATCAAGTAATGTTTAAAAGTTACAGATTATCGTTCGTTTTATTGTTGTGAAGTTCCATGTTTTTGTTGTTGGTAAAATTCAGAAATATCATTCTAAAATTTCACGTTTTTGTTGATGTTATTGTTCTAAAGCACATCATTTCTTAATATCATATAAACAGGATCGCGTTATTCGTGATATAATTTTCATGAAAACTCTATTTTATTGACTAAAAAAATGACCAAAACTGCCCCTCCCACAATTACATTCATAATAAGGATAACTTAACGAACTAGTAATTTACTGCTTTTTTTAATTTAATCATAATTCTAAACAAATAATAATGATTTAAAGTTATTTTAAAAAGATTTGTTACAAAGTTTGTGCTTCGTGTTCGAAAAGTTTTGTAATGTTCATAGTGCCTATATTACTTTTAGCCACTAATACAATGATAAACTTAAGTTTATATTTCGTAGGAACGTAACTATTAACATTTAAGTGTACACGAAACAAAAAAGTGTTTCGGGCAAATCGATAATGTTGTTATCAGTTTTTTATAGAACAGTGTCTTTTTTTAATGGTACGACCATTTTAAAGAGACAATTCAAATAATTGTACTACTTTTCTGTGATATGGCATTGGGTTAATATATTATAAAAGACTTTATTCGATACAGTCAAAACACATAATTTTCAACGGTATATTAGTTTTATGTATGGGCCATATTCTTTGCTGTCACGATAACAAACAACAGTGACGAAAACAGGGCTCCTCGTCAATTAATGTTTGTTTTATCTAAAAAGCCAGTGACTCAAACTTTCAGTAAAGAAAACACGAGGTTTCGCCAAATTGATCCCATAGAAGCACGTACAATCCGCTGGTTGTATTATTCACGTGGGCTGTCTGGAAGTCGGCCAAATCACAGGTTTGGTTAATGCGTTTTTGAATTACATCTAAACTGACCAACTCAAATAGCTCGATTTACTCCACAATGTTGAAAGTTGCAAGGCAATCTCGAACCCCTTTTACATAACCTTTTACATCACTCAAGGTCAAAACGTATAAGTTTATCGTCACATTTTGATTACTAAGGAAGAAAGCCCTCAACTGATAGTTTGTGGGATGAAGTAGGGTCGAGAGTTTGTGGTTTAACTGGTATCTCCTATTTGTGAGTGTATGCCTTTAGCACAATCTAGACTTGTTCTTGCTGTTTCAGCTTCACTAAAGATTAGTCTGTCCAGTAACGTATTAAGAAACATATTTTTATCAACCGTACAACTAGTTGCCTTTAGCATTGTGAATCATTCTTAGCATAACTAACTTCAACTTCTAATTTTATTTGTGCTTGGTAAGTATTTTTCTGAAACTTAATATTCCGGTTTGTTTCTACTTCATTTCTTGAAATGGATGTGACGTCAGTTGACAATTCATTTTGAATGAGAAATGACACGGACATCACATATAACACCAGAATGCCATTGGACAGTTCTGTTTAAATGATAGTTTATGTGTGTGTACATGATATATAACACCAGAAAGCTAGTTGATAGTTTTGAATAAATGACTTATGCGGACATGATATATAAGCCCCAGAATGTAAATGACAATTTATGCGTCAGTATTTTAAGATTTTAACCAATATAACTAAAAATCGATCATTTGTTTAAATTCCATTATAAAAATGACGGCAGATGTCGCCAATGAATAAATTTATCTAAAAAGTATATATCAAGCTTAATTATTGTGTTTCGCTGTTCTTTTTTGGAGATACAAATATTTACTATTCGTGGGTTATACATACCCTATACAGTCCTCTGACGGAACAGCGGTAAGTTTAAGGTCTTACAACACTAAAATAAGGAGTTCGATACCCCGCAGTGAAAACAGCAGATGTTTCGATGTAGCTTTGTTCTAAAACAAACATATAATGCCTTGTAAAACATTATTCAAATTTTCATTGCATCCAGTTTCACAACAGGACTTTAACCTTACCCCTGTAAAACTATCTTTTCTGCATGACGAGAGAGATGAAAGGTTAACACAACATAGAGCACTTTCACGAAATATTTTTGGAATATTCGTCTTTGTTTCTGTATTTCTTACTGCACCCCCCCCCCCCCAGTAACACAGCGTTATGTCTACAGACTTACAACGCTAGAAACCGTGTTTCGATACCCGTGGTGGGCAGAGCACAGATAGCCCACTGTGTAGCTTTGTGCTTAACTACAAACAAAGAAACAAATAATTTCTTACTTCCTATAGAGAATAGCTTATAAAAGTGGCCATTTTTAGATAAAATAGCTTATAAAAGTGGCCATTTTTAGATAAAATAGCTTATAAAAATGGCCATTTTTAGATAAAATATTACAAAGTGTTTATTTCGTTTGTTTTTCCAATGCATATCAACTGTTTGAATACAAAGGCCAGTTACTTTCTTCAGGTATTGTTTTTTCGAAAATTACTTAGTTAACAACATCCATTTGCCAGAAGAAGGGGGGGGAGGTGTTTCTAGAGCTATATATAATATAAGATATAGGAGCGAAAATGTATTATTTTATTATTTCAAACAATCTGCTATCTCCAAACATCTTGTACTTAAAATAATTTATCATAGCGTCATATATAATTAGGACCTATCAGATACCATCGATCGAGGTTGTTGTATAATTAGAACTTATCAGATACCATCGATCCAGGTTGCTGTATAATTAGGGCCTATCAGATACCATCGATTAAGGTTGTTGTATTATTAGAACTTATCAGATACATCGATCCAGGTTGTTGTATAATTAGGATCTATCAGATACCATCGATCCAGGTTGCTGTATAATTAGGACTTATCAGATACCATCGATCCAGGCTGCTGTATAATTAGGACCTATCAGATACCATCGATCCAGGTTGCTGTATTATTAGGACCTATCAGATACCATCGATCCAGGCTGCTGTATAATTAGGACCTATCAGATACCATCGATCCAGGTTGCTGTATAATTAGGACCTATCAGATACCATCGATCGAGGTTGCTGTATAATTAGAACTTATCAGATACCATCGATTCAGGTTGTCGTATAATTAGGACCTATCAGATACCATCGATCCAGGTTGCTGTATTATTAGAACTTATCAGATACATCGATCCAGGTTGTTGTATAATTAGGATCTATCAAATACCATCGATCCAGGTTGCTGTATGATTAGGACCTATCAGATACCATCGATCCAGGCTGCTGTATAATTAGGACCTATCAGATACCATCGATCCAGGTTGCTGTATTATTAGAACTTATCAGATACATCGATCCAGGTTGTTGTATAATTAGGATCTATCAAATACCATCGATCGAGGTTGCTGTATAATTAGGACCTATCAGATACCATCGATCCAGGTTGCTGTATAATTAGGACCTATTAGATACATCGATCCAGGTTGTTGTATAATTAGGACCTATCAGATGACATCGATCCAGGTTGCTGTATAATTAGGACTTATCAGATACCATCGAGACAGGTTGCTGTATAATTAGGACCTATCAGATACCATCGATCCAGGTTGCTGTATAATTAGGACCTATCAGATACCATCGATCCAGGTTGTTGTATAATTAGGATATATCAGATATCATCGATCGAGGTTGCTGTATAATTAGGACCTATCAGATGACATCGATCCAGGTTGTTGTATAATTAGGATCTATCAGATACCATCGATCCAGATTGCTGTATAATTAGGATATATCAGATATCATAGATCGAGGTTGTTATATAATTAGGACCTATCAGATACTATCGATCCAGGTTGTTGTATAATTAGGATCTATCAGATACCATCGATCCAGGTTGCTGTATAATTAGGATATATCAGATATCATCGATCGAGGTTGCTGTATAATTAGGACCTATCAGATACCATCGATCCAGGTTGCTGTATAATTAGGATATATCAGATATCATCGATCCAGGTTGTTGTATAATTAGGACCTATCACATACCATCGATCCAGGTTGTTGTATAATTAGGATATATCAGATATCATCGATCCAGGTCGTCCTCTGTTAGATTTATTCTCTTTGTAATTATGTTTTGTTTTGTTTTCATTTACGTAGATGATTTTGTATTAAACATATTATGTCTTTAGTATGTTATTTTTTATATCTTTTATGAGTATGTGTGCAGATTTTGCTGTCTACTACTTTGCGGGAACCATTTTGTTCTATCTGGAAATTCCACATACCAAACATTGTGTAGACGCTGTTTCTATCTTTATCGTTTACTTTATGGAACTTGTCTTATGCAGTACTAGTTCATCATGTCATAGGATATCTAAGCAACAAATAAGAACAACAACAAGTTCCTTCATTATCAGCATTTAATACACTCTTATACAAAGATTGAGTACTTTCTATTAAATATACTGAAGTTTCACCACATCGCTAGAGTCCGTGTCGCCATGCTCTGTCTGACAACCTCGCATCTTGAAAATAGCCCTACAAAGTAATTTTCATTGCAAAAGGCTCTGTCATAAAGCTGTCATATCAAAAGCACACACCCCCTTCTCCCTGCAGGATATTTCCCAGCGCCCATTTCAACAGTTCATTCATACAGAAATCCATAGACATTGCGTCAGGCGACTTGACCGTATTTCTTCATATGGAATAACATGGAAACCCTTTTTATTCTCCGGCTTCGTGACGTATGTGACATTTAAATGGATATTTTGTGTAAGCAACTAGTGTACTCATGACTTGTGTCGGTCTCACAGACAAAGATCATTTTTAACAATGTTGCCTAGTGCACCTGGACTGCTTTTGCCACTGACCTATATATTTGTAAATTCTCACCTGTTATAACAGCCACACTTTGCTTACCACGACTGGGTACGACTTGTTGCAGGTTTCTTTCTAGATGGTCATTTTCACCGGGTTAATTCGTATCCCCCCCCTTCTTTTTTTCTAAATGCCATAAGTACAAGAAATATCCCCGTATTCGAAATTCGAAATCCCCGATCTAACAACACAACTTTATGATCTTAGTTTGTTCATACCTTCCTAAAAGAGATCAATTTTCCTGGCACCACACTACTTATACCAGAATTTAGTACTGATACATGCCGTTCCATCGCGACTGTATATTAGCTGATTTGCTTTTTTAAAATGTTTTTATTATAACATACTCAACCCTTTGTAATATTAAACTACGAAGAATAAACCCTGTTTCTCCCTTTTGATTTTAAAATGAAGACCATGGAATTCAGTTTACAGTGAAAATATTTGCATCTATTCATAAATAACAGTAGATTTGTGCCAAACAACTATAGTGGACTTCAACGACAAGATATGAAAGGATTATATTTGATGAATAAAACTGACTCGAAAGTGTAAATATCCTATTTAATTCGAATGCTAGAATACACACAAACAAATGGTTTCATAAATGTTTATACGTTTCTCAATACCCATTAGGCGCGCACACACACACAAACAAAAGGTTTCATAAATGTTTATACGTTTCTCAATACCCATTAGGCGCGCACACACACAAACAAAAGGTTTCATAAATTTATATACGTTTCTCAATACCCATTAGGCGCACACACACACAAACAAAAGGTTTCATAAATGTTTATACGTTTCTCAATACCCATTAGGCGCGCACACACACAAACAAAAGGTTTCATAAATTTATATGCGTTTCTCAATACCCATTAGGCGCACACACACAAACAAAAGGTTTCATAAATTTATATACATCTATTTAGACGTCTATAAATTAAATTTCAAATCTTTAAGCGTGAAGTAACTAGATATTGTGTTCTTGCAAGTGTCTGAAAAAAGATGGCTAACTTGTGTCGTGCCAAGCTCAGAATTGTTATCGTTCTAAAATAATTCTTTGTAACTTATTAACCTCAGTTTTGATGTTTCTTAAGTGTATTTATTATACTTTTAGTTTTATTTTATCAGTTCCGATAGATTGGGGACTTATTAGTAGTGCATAGTTTACTTCATTACGTTATCTTTCATTAGCATCGGTCCCCCGGTAGGTTCGCGGAAAGTTTACGGACTTACAACGCTAAGATCCGAGATTTGATTCCTTGCATATAGTCCATTGTGTAGATTTGCGCTGAAACCAAAAACACAAGCATTAACGTTGTGAAGATCTACCTTTTATTCCACTTAGCCCTCTTGTAGGTATATGGTTTTGACAAGCTATTGTATAAAAGCCACTTATGATGCCTTCAGAAGTTTGTAATCTTTGGTAACGCTATATACTTCTTGAAACGAGTCTTGGAATGCAAATAATCAAAACTTTTCACCACATCCTTCAACAATATTACCAACGTTATGTATTCTAATACATACATCATTCAACAAGGTTAATGACGTTATGTATTCTAATACATACATCATTCAACAAAATCTTGTTGAATGATGTATCTAGTAGAATACTTAACGTTGTTAATCTTGCTGAAGTATGTATCTAGTAGAATACATAACGTCGTTAACCTTATTGAAGTATGTATCTAGTAGAATACATAACGTCGTTAACCTTGTTGAATGATGTATCTAGTAGAATACATAACGTCGTTAACCAGAATACATAACGTCGTTAACCTTGTTGAATGATGTATCTAGTAGAATACATAACGTCGTTAACCTTGTTGAATGATGTATCTAGTAGAATACATAACATTGTTAATCTTGTTGAATGATGTATCTAGTAGAATACATAACGTCGTTAACCTTGTTGAATGATGTATCTAGTAGAATACATAACATTGTTAATCTTGTTGAATGATGTATCTAGTAGAATACATAACTTCGATTTGTTAATCTTGTTGAATGATGTATCTAGTAGAATACATAACGTCGTTAACCTTGTTGAATGATGTATCTAGTAGAATACATAACATTGTTAATTTTGTTGAAGTATGTATCTAGTAGAATACATAACGTCGTTAACCTTGTTGAATGATGTATCTAGTAGAATACATAACGTCATTAACCTTGTTGAAGTATGTATCTAGTATTGTTAATTTTGTTGAAGTATGTATCTAGTAGAATACATAACGGTTATGTATTCTACTAGATACATCATTCAACAAGGTTAACGACGTTATGTATTCTACTAGATACATCATTCAACAAGATTAACAACGTTATGTATTCTACTAGATACATACTTCAGCAAGATTAACAACGTTATGTTTACTAATAGAGACACCTCCTCCTCTGTATTTGCTGTTACAGAAATCCTTGGACAAGGCTAACGATGTTTTATTTGTTACTAATTATTTATTTTTACGAAAGTTAGTAAACCAAGAGTTGATTACTCAGTAATAATATTTTAAGGATATTTCATTATGCTTGAAACGAAGGAAAACGTAATAAATTTAACAAAACTTTAATAAAATCCGCACTCGGTGCTTCTTAAGTTTAATGCGAAAACTTCCCTTTTTAAACTTGTCTTAGCATTTAGTTTCTCTCTGTCGTCGTTGAAGTTTAAATATTTTCACATAGTTTAATATTGATCGTTTATTTTGGAACTATTTTCATTCTTAGATCTATTCACATTATCAAACCACCGAAGAAAGTAGTAATCATTAGTACATAGAACGTGATATGAAGTATACCTTACTCTATCAGTTAGATATTTAGTACAAAACTAGATATTTTATTTACTGATAAGATTTCGTCATAGAGCATCTGTAGCTATGAAGTATGCGTATCTTTCTAAAGTCAGCAATCATGCCCATTGGAAACTTTAAGGTTAATTAGTTGTATTGTACATTGTCTTATCAGTTGATATTGACACTGGATGTGACGTTTGATACTAGTTAATTAAAATATAACCACTTATCTATGACATATTTCTAAAGGATTTCTAATAACTATCGAAGCATGTCGTATATTTCCTATAACTCTACAGTACGAACTTGAGGGTTTTGCCTATGCTCATTTCTCAATTTTGTTTCTAAAGTACTTGTACCTCCTTTCTTTCCATCTAATTCTCTGTTTTTGAGTAATTATTCCCCAAATTTCTTTTTCCAAGTATTTGTTTCTTTTTTTAAGTGTTTGTCTTCGTTTCATTTTTGTAAGTGCTCGTTCTTAATTTTTTCTTTTGCTAAATACTTGTTTGTTTGTTTGTTGTTGTTGTTTTTTCGTTTTATAAGTGTTTGCTCCTCATTTTCTAATTTATTTCTGATCGTTTTTCTTCTGTGTTATTTATGGTAGTCATACTCATATACACTTTATGATAATGACGTTCCTTGCCTTGAAGAAGTTTACATTTACAAAGTTTAGGAAAAGACAGTTAATACAAAACTTAGTATTTATGAGTTGTTTAGTCAACTACCCTGTTGAGGGGTACCACTGTACGATGAAATAACAAGATACCATAAGAAAATTATAATAACTTTAAAAATTTGAGAGAAATTAAAATTGAGCTGAAACAAATAATGGATTTTATATATATATAAATAACGAATGTTCCCAACTTCTCTTCACTAAGGTACAGGGAATGTTACTGTCTTTTTCTTGGGTTAGCTATTCTGTTTGCTAGTCATACGTCAGCAGTTTTATATCGGGAGAGATAAACCGACGAAGTCTCATAATTAAATGTGTATTTCTAACACTTTCATCCTTGCTATTTTTATAGTAATTATCATGTTAGTTATATGAACTTTAAGCTTGCAATGTTGCATTACAACACATAAAACTTCATTGTTTTATGCTGCCAATATCCAATGTAATACCCGATTGTCAAAAACATCCGTTACCCTGTAAAGCAAGTGTAACAGGTTGATAAGCTGACTTAGATAGGAAGATAAAAGGATATAGGCGAGAGGACGTCCCAAAAATTATCAAGCTTTTTAAAAGTGGATATTAGATCCATATAAATATAGAAGTAGATTTAACAGGACAAAAATGTGACTGACAATGCCAAGCGTCTGTGTAAATGATCATTGAATAATTAGTAGGACTGTGATCTAAAACCAGATACTTATATCGATCTCATCATTACAAAGAACTTCCTTATGAATAAGGAATAAAAATTAGAATGAATGAAAAAGACTTAGTGACCCTAAAGTGATGGCGTGATAGGTGATTTCGTGGCTCATTCATGTGGACTTCTTCCCAGAAGTTCATGCGATTAGCTAAGAATGAACATTGCAGAGTCTCGAAGGCTCCGCATTTTCTCAGGGTTGGCTTTTGTATTGATATGAAAACATTGGAGCGTACAGAAGCTTTTATCAAGCAGTTTTCAGTCGTCAAATTCACGTACAACAATAACTTGAAGTGGGGTCTTCGTCATTCATGGTTATATAAACAGATGTATGAGAACACCGTAAATAAACAAGCAAATTAAGCTGCAAAAATAAGGCAGATCGTTAAATAAATACACTTACTGAAATGTCTAAAAGTAATATTTCAATTTTAGCAATCACTTTGTTTGGAAACTAAAGTCCTCTACAATTATATCTATTTAGCTGTATTTGTAAGTAACTTATTCATGCGATGTACATCAGTTTGTACGATGTAGAGCAGCTAAACAAATTTCACAGCTTAGAGACCTTCCTAAGAAGACACATGCTAAGTGTTTTCAGTGACTGGTTACTTATGGTGCATTAACTTAGCTAGTTAAAACCATAAAATATAGAATGGCTATAGGTGGAGCACTAAAACTCGGTCAAATATAATGATTATTGAAGTATTAACCTTTGTTTAAACCTGAATGTTCCGGTAAGAATTTACTTTAATCAACATAGAACTTTCAATATTTAAGAACGAAATGGAGTAAACTATTATATTTTCCATACAACATTTAATTAAATTCGTTTCTTTTGTTTGTTTGTAGTTAAGCACAAAACTACATAATGGGCTATCTGTGCGCTGCCCACCACGAGCATCGAAACGCGTTTCTGGCGTTGTAAGTTTACAGACATACCGCTGTGCCAATGGTGGACATTTAATTAAGACCTTTCAATAGTTATTAATCTAATGGGGGTTGAAATGTTTCAACCAAAATGGCGTCTGATATGTGTCTGACCCCTAGGGGTTCAGATATAGCTTTCCCTAATTTTGAACCACTGATCAAAGGAAAGGAATTCATCCAGCAGCATGAGCCGCCATAAGGGTTTTGTCTGACTCTTGGAACTAAATAACTACAGCTGAAAATGCGTGTTTTGCATTGCATTCAAATAAGCTTTTTGTGTTTGCTGGTGGTGAGTTTAAATTGTACATAATTTGAATCAAATACAAAACTCATTAATCATATTTGATATGAATCATAACTTAATATTTTTTTTAAATATTCATTACTAGAAAAATTATTTAACTGTACGTTAAATTATATATAGTTTTCTGTAGAATTATAAAAGTAAGGTTTCATATTGATTGTAATATGTGTTTATTAGCTTATTTTGTTGTTCAACCTTATCATATGTTTAAGACTTCCAAGAAATGAGCCTATTTCTGACATTATTATTATAAGACGCTACGGTAAATCTACATTCTCTCAGTGTAAAAGTGAATAAAAACTACACATGAAATGTTCCAAAATTAATTTGCATGTAATTTTTGAACACATGTAAACAAATAAAAATATTAAACTTTTGCTTTATTGAAACGAGTTAATAGCCATGATTTTCACATCTTAAATATTTTCCCCAAATAGAAAATAAAAAAGATTATTGTACAATGTAAGAAGGACATTTGATTAAATTAGCTTATTTAAAACCATTTGAAGTTAAAAAAAATGTTTATAGAACACCCAAATGCTGTAATTCTTAATCGTTCTAGTTGTATTTGGAATGAGATTTTAAAAAAGTTCCTAGCTCTTGTTTTAAATCTATTATACCTAACCCAGGTGGTTAGAACGCTCGACTCGTAATTTGCGGGTCGCGGGTTCGCATCCCCATCCCACCAAAAATGCTCGCCC
>NW_013666310.1:176124-183618 GCF_000517525.1 Limulus polyphemus
AAATTAGGGACGGCTAGCGCAGATAGCCCTCGTGTAGCTTTGCGCGAAATTCAAAACAAACAAATTATACCTAAAAAATTAAAATTTGATTATTTTCTATATTTTTCTTTAACATTAGAACTAAAGTTATTGTAACAGATTTCATCTGTTAAAGTAATTATAATTGACTACCATTTTTTTTAAATACAAGTAAGGAAGAATTTTCTGCACTAAGAAGCTCTATAAAAATAATGATATTATTGTTACACACTCTGATAAAGGAAATGATATATCCATTTTGGATAAAGCTCGTAGCATTTCGAGTGTTTCAACCAAAGTTGTGAATCTTAACAAATAACCTGCTGATACCGGAGAAATAAAATTACAGATTCAAACTAATGAAATGTAATTTCATAATTCAGGCATAATATTCGGAAATTGTTTTTACGCTTTCTCAAAATACATAAAAAAAAGGATGTCCAAAAAGACCTATAGTTTGAAATATTGTTATAATCATGCTTTGGCAGGTTATTTAATTGGTTTTTGAAGAATTATATTGCCAAAGAATATAGTTTGAAAAATAGTTTTGAATTTTATAATGAAATGTATATGCTGATTCGCCTATCGTGAACACTTGATGTTCTTTTCCATTAGATGAACTAAATGAACCGGAAAATAAGTTAGCATTTTCAAGATGGCGGATATTGCATTAGCCCTCATTGCTTTTTTTGTTCGAAGAAGAAATTTCATGATGATGCTGAGTAAAGCGATGATGAAGCAATATTTATTTGTAATGACAATACTTGTTTAGTAATTAACTAGAATAATTATTATACTGTTAGCGAAACATACTCTACATGCAAAATATTTTAAGCACATGTTGCACTTGCACGTTTTCTCTTCCATCTTGTTGACGTCACTGTTTTCTTTAGACGACCTCCTCGTCGAGAAAAGTCGGAAGAAGTCCGGAACGCTGTCGGTGTCACTTTGTTGCTGTACAGAAAGTTCAGCACGATCATGACGATGACTCGAGCTTACCCCTAAAGGTTGATAGTAAAGTTTATTGTTTCAGTTTTGACATTGAGTTCTTGTGTACTAACATCCCTTTGAAATAAACAATACAGTTAAGTGCAGATTTAATTTTCAATGACAATTCAACTGAGTTATATATTCCTGATCCAACATTTTTGAAATTAATTAATTTTACAATTAAGGAATCGTATTTTTTGTTTATGTTAATATTAATGATCAGATTGGTGGTGTAGCTATGGTTTCAATGAAAAACAATTGTTCGAGAATTGTACACGATCTTTTAAACCATCATATTATCGCAGGTACCTAAAGAATATTTTTACTACTTTCAACCACACAGGTCATGTTTCCCAGTTTCTGGAGCGTTTGAATAGGAATAACAACAGTTCATAATTGTTATTGTAACTAGTCTGTATTATCATTATACAATAGAATAGGAATAACAACAGTTCATAATTGTTATTGTAACCAGTCTGTATTATCATTATACAATAGAATAGCAATAATAATGGTTCATAATTGTTATTGTAACTAGTCTGTATTTCCATTCTACAAGTTGTATAACAACTTTGTTTAACAACAATTTGGTTCTGACCTTAGTTATTGTGCATGTAAAACCTGAATTTGTACATCACTTCTATAAATTATTATACAGACATAGTATTCTTATCTATTCGATGTATGGAATGATTTGTGACTATCTGAACAAACAAAACTTCATAAGATTATCCTCGTACGAAGCTTCGAAATGTTCCTTTTTTTTACAAGTTTACCATATGTTGATAAGTATTCTTTATATATTAAGAAACAGCTACGCAACTTACTTCGCAGAGCTGAGATGTATTGTTTTTAATCAGTGTGTCGTCTGCAGTCTTCTAATGATATAGAGACTTCATTTTTCCATCAAACGCACTTTATCTTTACTTGTTCGTGTTGCAAGTGAGATAACATGGGTTCCACTGGAAGAAACCTGATGACACGAGTGGAAGAGCATTCAAATTAAGAACGCCTGGTAAATCAAGTGTATTGCAGCACGCCATAGTTCATTGTGACAAAGTCGCCCATGCAAATTATTTTAAGATCTTAACAAGGAATTAAGCCTTTCGTATTGGCAAAAAAAATGCTCATTCAGAGGCAGAGGTTGCGTATTAACCAAATCAGTTCAGTATATAAATTGCTGCTTATAATATAACTGGATTTTTTCATTTACAATTATATATATAGGCTCCCCCTACACATAGACGCCGTATGGGCAGAGTATTAACTAGGCCTTAACATTGGCATTTGACATATTCGGGCAGCATTTTGGACACAACTGTTGACTGCATGTCACCTTTTAGTAATACTCTTAGGATATTTACTTCATCCGCATATATATCTATAACTGTCATTATTTTGCAACGATTTTTGAATTTTTTTGGTTTAAAATGTCTTATTTGTTATGTGCCTCGGTGGGACAGCGGTGAGTCTACGGACTTACAAGGCTAAGATCCTAGGTTTGATTCCCCGCGATGGACACAGCAGATAGTACAATGTGGCATTACCCCCAAAAAAAAACTTATTTGTTGTAGTCTACATTTTTGGTGTATGATGTATATTAATAAATATTCTGAAGACTAACTCAGTGATATTGTCAAAGGGTAGGATCCCCAACAGCTAATTCCGTATGAGTAAAAAATATCTTCTTATGCCTTTCAATTTTTGAATTATTATCTTGTTAGTGGCTTTGTATGTACTCAAGAAAAATGCGCTTCGTTTGAGTTTTTAAAGACCTTGTTCTGAAAGATCACTGTTATTTGATCCCCACTCTTGCGAAGTGCTTTATAAATTAAGTATAAAAGATCCAGTAAAATGCTTCATTAATTTAATGATGGTTGTATACTGTCCTTTGTAACATTAAGATCCAGTAAAATGCTTCATTAATTTAATGATGGTTGTATACTGTCCTTTGTAACATTAAGATCCAGTAAAATGCTTCATTAATTTAATGATGGTTGTATACTGTCCAAATTCCACTATTTGACTAGACTAACCCAAAAGTTGTTGTTGAGTGCTTTTGATTAGCTGTTTTCCTCTTATCTATCAGTTCAAAACTAGGGGCTGATGCGGGAGTAACTGAAACAAGAAAAGAAACGTATCAAAACCAAAACTGATCCACATGTCAACAGCGTGACTCAAGTCTTACGTAAACACCAAGGAGTTAATACAGTAACGAGAACGTTAACAACTAGGCAGGGTTATATGTCAACAGTAAGATAGACATTTATATGTTAATAACAAAACGGGAGCCATATGTCACCATAGTAACGAGAAAAAGGGTAAAATGTCAACAGTATGGTGAGAGTCACGTATTAAGAAGATGACGAGATTTAGTCAATGTGTTCTATGAACTTCTCGTGATGAACAACTCAACACAGAACACGAACCTTCGTCGCTACATCGAATCAACAAATTCATAAGCGTCTTATATCAGCAATGCGAGAGTAGTTTTAAATGTTACAAATGAGGGATAACAGATCCATTCTCTAAACACTTTTCCTTATGCAATACATATTATTTATTTATACCCACCTCTCCCTTACACAGGTGACGTCGTTCGTATTTTCTTACTCCTAGTTTTTACATGCCCGGCATGGCTAAGTGGTTAGGGCGCTCGACTCGCAATCTGAGGGTCGCGGGTTCCAATCCCCGTCCCACCAAACATGCTCGCCCTTTCAGCCGTGGGGGTGTTATAATGTGACGGTCAATCACGCTATTCGTTATTAAAGAGTAGCCCAAAAGTTAGCGGTGATGTCTAGCTGCCTTCCCTCTAGTCTTACACTGCTAAATTAGGGAAGGATAGCACAGATAGCCCTCGTGTAGCTTTGCGCGAAATTCAAAAACAAAAACAAACAATTGAATCAAAGGGTCTGGGGTTCGTACCCTACTGTCGTAGAGTTGCGCTCTGGTTATGTTATAAGAGTGATGGTCTTGAAAATGACACATCGATCAAATTATCTAGTAAGACATACCAGATCTAGCGATGCTTTCAAAACTTGAGTATTGGTGGCAAGTGTTAAAACTCAACAAGATAATGGTACTCTAAGTGTCTATAGAAATTCACACACAGAACCTTAACACGTAAACACTGCTGTCTGAGATGAGGTTCTCATATCATTCGGCTCAAAGTGTTTTTGGACTATAGTGGTCGGTAGATATCGCGAGTTATGGAATAGGTTTAACTTTGCTCGACAGATAAGCAATTCGAACATTATACAGTTTTTGTTCTTTCTCAAACAGCATATTATCCGACACCCTTGATTAGTAATTTTTTATTATACAATAATGGAGATGAAACAAGTTACTCGGAAAAATAAAAAGCGCTATAGAAAATCTCTTAACGAGATACATGATGTCAATTCATACGTATAAGATAAAATCCTATTAAAACTTAGTAAACCAACTATAGATTACTCGGAAAGCGCTATAGAAAATCTCTTAACGAGATACATGATGTCAATTCATACGTATAAGATAAAATCCTATTAAAACTTAGTAAACCAACTATAGATTACTCGGTTTTACACGTTTTAAAGTGCATTTTTTTTACTTTATGTCGGCATAATAAGATACCACACACAAACCGCTTTGATAAGTCTTACGTACTATTTTACGCTACAGTTGGAAGAAATAAATAATGTTTTCTGCCCACGGATAAGACCACTGTTGAAAATTTTGAAATAAGAGGAAACCTGGTGTCGTATCTTGTAGACAAACCTCTTCGGAAGGTTACTCGTGACTAACTGCACATTTTAACCATCGTATCTCAATATCTCTACACAAGAGTAAGTCTACAATGATCGCTTAACTCGTAATAGTTTTTCAGGGTCTCTAAACAATTACAACTACCCAGCACCATGACAGTTTGTAGTGTATTTATTGCTTATGTAATAAGTTCCAACAGATGTTCTGCCAAACTTATTACAAATTGTATTAATTATGAGTTACAGGCTAACTACAAAAAGCTTCTATAACCACTCTGCCCTAGGTCATCAGTTGGGTACCCTCGTTGTTAATGTTTTCGACCCTCAATCACATTGATTGTTTATATGGTCATTTACTTATTAATCGTAATATGTATTCGTCGTAACAATAACTACTAGAAAAGCTGTTATAAGTAAGTTTGTATTTTTATCAAAGGATGTAGGGCCTGGAGGTTAAGGCGCTCGACTCGCAATCTGCGTGTTGCGGGTTCGAATCTCCTCACCGAAGATGATCACCCTTTTTAGCCTTGGGGCGAAGTAATGGGAGTGTCAATCACAGTTTTCATTGGTAAAATAGTAGCCTAAAAGTTGGCGATGGGTGGTATTGACTTGCTGCCTTTCCTCTAGTCTGTCACTTCTAATTGAGGGACGGCTAGCGTGAAGTTTAATAAAACAAACAAAACACTCAAAGGATGCGTGAATGAACTTGTTATGTAAATTATATTTTACAAAATGTGGAGAAGTAATAAATTTCAGTGAAGGAAAAAATCGTTATTGATAAATCTCACCCTTGGAAATGCAACAGCGATTTGATAATATTTTCTATAGTGGTAATACTTGCTTTGACGAAATTTCCAACATATTAACACCGGATGTAAAAAAATGTTTATAAAAATACATATTATTTTCTAAGAATCTTGAATACACTGTAAATAACTGTTCAGTATTGGAGAGAACACAAAAGTTAACATGTATTTTTTCTTCACTTTTTTAACACGAGATTTTCAGAATATGTTTCACAGTAACACATGTTCTATGATATTCAACACGGCAGGAATGTGTTCTAATATTTTTCGTGGTTTTTTTTCCAACCGATTCTAATCCCTTTTATCAGTTGAATTTGTGATGTAGATATATGTTTAGCCATATATTTTATATTCAAACAATTTGAATTTCACAAAAACCTTAACACAGTATACAATTACCAATCATTTATTACATAATATAATAATACTTTATAATATAAATAAGCACATGATACTCGTAATTTATAATTTATTTATATTTCTCATAAAAAATTTAAAATTTATGCCACAATTAATAAAATTGGCCATTCAGTGACCTATATATGATATAATAAGTTGTTCTAGGCAGTTATAGTTCTTAATTTTAATTTGCCATTAAAGAGAAACCATGATACAATAGTTTAGACTATGTGTTAATTTAATAACAAATCACAACGTGACAACTTGCAGCAAGCTTTAAAAAAAGCTAGAACGTAATTCTGGTTCAAATATCTGATTAATTTATACTTTTAACACATTGTCTTCTTAGTTAACTTTTAGAAATCAAAATTTTAATCTGCCTTTTATGAATCTAGCCACTATAAAACAGCCACCCTTGGCTCTAAAGTATATTTGTAATTATAATTTCTGTCAATAAATAACAAGGTGTCCAGTATAGTTCACTACGTATATCAATCTCATTCTTCTAATATGGATATTTCGTATTAGTATTTGTTTGAAAAACTGATATCAGTTAAACGATTTTATTGATTTCAAATATATGATGATAAAATACATCAGTACTTCACTGCTTTAAAAATTGCTAAATATCAAAACACGGTATAGGATGGATCTTTAATTTTAATACAAAAATTGGCAAAAAAATATCCAAATTCCATGTACAATAATGTGCAAAAAAATAACTTACTTTTCAAGAGGATGTGATAATAGAACTAGGAAATTATTAAATTACTTCAACGTTCCTACCGTTTCACTTTCCAGAATGAATAAATGTGTGATTCCTTGAGTTGGAAGACTTGGGAATATATATTGTACTTACACCATAGAAACACCTTAGCAACTAAAATTAGAAAATCAAAGTTATGTATTGATCAAAATTTGAACCAACAAAAAACATATCAGTTGTTACTCTGCTATGAACCTAAATTCAAAGTTATTTAGAAGTTTTTTATCGTGTTAATAATACGTTTAAATACATTATTCCTAGATGCCTCGCTTAGAGTATTACTTTATTATATGTGATTCTTTCGTATCGTTATTTATTTATTTATATTTTTAACAACAAGTACCCAGTGTAAATAAGATAATTGAATACTATTACTTATGATAATACTATTACTTATGATAAGATAATTGAATACTATTACTTATGATAAGATAATTGAATACTATTACTTGTGATAAGATAATTGAATACTATTACTTATGATAAGATAATTGAATACTATTACTTATGATACTACTATTACTTATGATAAGATAATTGAATACTATTACTTATGATAATACTATTATTTATGATAAGATAATTGAATACTATTACTTATGATAATACTATTACTTATGATAAGATAATTGAATACTATTACTTATGATACTATTATATGCTTGAAGCATAAATTGAACTACTATTACTTATGATAATCTATTACTTATGATAGAATATTGAATACTATTACGTTATGAATATATTATTATGTCTTAGTAAGTCCTTC
>NW_013666310.1:184618-192766 GCF_000517525.1 Limulus polyphemus
CGTTTAAATACATTATTCCTAGATGCCTCGCTTAGAGTATTACTTTATTATATGTGATTCTTTCGTATCGTTATTTATTTATTTATATTTTTAACAACGGGTACCCAGTGTAAATAAGATAATTGAATACTATTACTTATGATAATACTATTACTTATGATAAGATAATTGAAAACTATTACTTATGATAAGATAATTGAATACTATTACTTATGATACTACTATTACTTATGATAAGATAATTGAATACTATTACTTATGATACTATTATATGCTTGAAGCCTTCTACCCTCCAATAACCTGTTCAAGATTCTTCTGGTAATAATGCCCAGTTAAATTTCGTTTAAGTAGAGTCTGTTCTTTCCACAACTTTCTCCACTTCTATACGTTCACCCTATTTCCTCCAGTTTTCCAGGACGAGTGTGATCTCTGTTCCGTCTTTACGTTTGTTTGTTTGTTTTGAATTTCGCACAAAGCTACACGAGGGCTATCTGCACTAGCTTGTTTTGTTTGTTTGTTTCTAAATTTCGCGCAAAGCTACACGAGGGCTATCTGCGCTAGCCGTCCCTAATTTAGCAATGTAAGACTAGAGGGAAGGCAGCTAGTCATCACCACCCACCGCCAACTCTTGGGCTATTCTCTTTTACCAACGAATAGTGAGATTGACCGTCACATTATAACGCCCCCACGGATAAAAGGGCGAGCATATTTGGTGTGACGGGGATTCGAACCCGCAGATTGCGAGTCGAGCGCCCTAACCACCTGGCCAGTCTACGTGTTCTTTCATTTACGACATTATTCGAAGATCTTACCAGGTTACTCAACTTACCAGCGAGGTGTTAATTTTCTTGTTGAATAATGTGCTGCTGTGACCTAGAATATAGGACACAAGTTATCTTCAGATCTGTGATTAGGTTTAAGAAGTTTCTTCATGAGTATAATCCTATCATGATTTTCGCTACTTCTCGTCAACCAGACAGGCGCGTCCTCTTATGTCTCACACTTGAATTAATAGGCCTATTCATTTATCATCTTTATATAACAGTGCCCCCTGTTTTTTGTGCTGTTTTTTTTTTTTTTCACGAGAAAACTTTGTATCCGTTATGTGTAGTAATCGCTCTCTGTACAAATTAATAAGATTGAACTATCAAATGGAACAAAGTAATTTCGTTTTTCTATACATTTAATATCTTTGTTAATTATGATCAATTTTAAGCTACCAGATTTAAAGATATAAAAGTTTTGGAAGTTCTCGTGGAAACTCGTGAAATAATAAATTGTTTAAACCAACCTAGTTGCTATGGATATTTATAAATTGTTTATATATCTCTTTAGCAAATCAACACTGTATTTTCACCTTCAAAGCTAATGCTTTGACTTTTGACTGTCCGAGCTTACGATTTTTACAATTATGACTGGGAACAGCCAAAAAATTAATTTCAAAAATATAAGTTATCTCAATGGGCTATTTTGTTAATTTATCTTCATAAAAACGTATATAACAGATGCTTACAACTAATATAAATAATTTGGTAATTTCTAATGCTGTAATATGTGAAAAAAGTAAGAAGTATAACTATATAAAATGGGTTACTTGATAATGCTAAGGATAGTAAATTTTTACACAAAAAATTGGCCAATTTTATTTTGTTTCTTGGGTCGAAGAGCTTTTTGTTTAAGCCCACGAAACCGAAAATGTGTATCCAAGATTCCGTGATTCGCGCCTCGTTATCACCCAAAAAATTCACGCTCAACACTCTGAGGCTTTGTGCGCGTTATAAGATTAACAGTCAAAAACTCCCTATTCATTTAGAATAACCCGCGAGTTGGCGGTGGATTGTGTTGATTAGCTGTCTTCCCTCTAGTCCAGTGTTTTTCAATCATCGATCCGCGGAACAACATCGGTTTGTTCCAACCACCTTGCCGGTTCGTGGGATTTCACGAAAACAAACGAACAAAAACTGACAGAATATTCATATGTAAATCATAATGTTTTTTTTTTCGTTGTATAGTCACAATTTATCGGTCCACGACAGTGTAGAGAGACAGCTAGCCGGTCTCTAGTATCGAAAAGGGTGAAAAACGCTGCAGTCCAGTTTATCACTTCAAGATTACAGATGGCTCGAGTAGCTTTGTGCTAAAATTAACAGACAACACGATTTGCTAACACACGCATATACAGCCCGACTGAATGGCCACATTGTGCTAACTTAATAACACTGACTCTAAAACTAAAAGTCACGATATTGTAAAAAAAGAAACTGTTTTAATAAGACTAACAATACGCTAGAAATTTTAGTATACCATCACACATTATACAATATGCATGGAATGAAAATGAATATTTTATAGGAAAGAACACCGCCGCTGATACATAATTACTGTATGTGAATACATTATGTCTGCTTAATTATGTGTTGGTTGAGGAACATATGTATGTAATAATAACCATCAAATGAGATGATCAATGTTGGATTACTTATTATCGTGTGACTCCACACATATTAGGTTGTGATCCGGCTTGTGACATACAAATGTTGATAACCTACTCACACGTTCCTCTGCGTATAAATTTAGAAGCGGTAAGAAGCAGTATTGTTATATAGCAGTTGTTTACTTGCATTGCAAACGAACTTATAAGCTGGAATATGCTTTTTTTCTTGTTTCTGGTTTCCACTCGTTCTCTTCTCTCTCGTCTTGATGGAAGGCAGCAACACTTTAAAAGCGTTAGCATTACCGTGTTTACAAAGCATTGTCGAGGTTTTTGTACCCATTAACTTAGCCCGTAATACACCTTGAAACAATCAGGGTGAAATGTTTCTCCCACAAAAAAATTGAAAGCTTTTTTTTTTTTAGTTCCCTTATCAGTAAATGGCTCAAATAAAAAACAACAATGAACTCAAAATATATTAAAAGTCGAGTCAACAAAAAAGGGTAACCAAAGCACTAATGATAAACCACTTATCTCTGTTACTCTTCAGACAATCACTCTTATCGCTACCCTAAATTATATATATATATATACACAGTTAGAGTAAAATTTGCCTAACAGTTAAACCAACTTGCTTAACTTATGGAAAGAGCTTGTCAAACATATTCCTCATTTACAGATATTCAAGTTAAACCTTAAAAAAAAAATACTAAGTTTCTCTAGGTTTACCTAGCATTCTCAGATGGTAAGTTTTGAATAGAATCGAATAACTTTTCAAAACTGTCACGTGTTACAGTATCAGTGATGCTACTATGTCAATAAATAATAATGTAAGAAAAATCAACAATAACTAAGGGAAAACAAAGAACAAGCATAACTGTACGCCTGTATATTTATTAATGTCGGGTTTTGGTTTTGCCAAAGAGAGCTTCTTTAATTTTTCTACGAATAATGTAGTTTTCTTTATCAATGATTTCAATATCTTAAAAAATCAAAGGAGTGATTATGTTTAACCGTAGGTTCAAATACATAAGAGGAGAGGGGGTATTTAAATGTGTGTGTGTTTTTAATCTTGTTAAAAGTTATCGGTTACTTTTCCTGATGTAAAAGTTATTTTTACATTTAATTTAATACACTGATCCTACTACGTCGTTATTAACATGTGTTTTAACCTGCTAGGAAATAAAACTTTCAATTAAAATCCATATCATACTCTTTAACAGTTTTATCCATATTTTGGTAGCTAGGATGTGTAAATTTAGGTATGTATGGCAGTACACAGTGAAGAGACGTATCTTATAATTTTATGGCATAGCCAAGTGGTTAGGGAGCGTTATAATGTGACGATCAATCCCACCATTCGTTGATAAGAGAATAGCCCAAAAGTTGGCGGTGGGTGGTGATGACTAGCTGCATTCCCTCTAGTCTTACACTGATAAATTAGGAACGGCTAGCGCAGATAGCTCTCGTTTAGCTTTGCGCGAAAGTAAAAAACAAACAAACAATTTCTGCCACCACAGTCAAACGATTTTCACCCTCATCCTGCATTTAACTGCCCTTTTCGATTTTAGTTCAGTCTCACGCACATACATAGATCAAATTTCCAAAAGAAGAAAGTGGATCTCTGAATCAATGAATTTATCTGTTGTTTTTATTAACGAATGAACACACGTAAATATGTTTACAAATATTATGTTTCGCTAGGTTTACCTAGCATCACCAGGTGGCAAGCTTCGGTAGAATCGTAGAACGGTTCAAGTTGTCAGGGATAATAAAAACTCTTTTTCTGGCAGGTAAACATATTTGTTCTAAGACCGGATTATGAAAAAAAAAAAGTTAAAATCTCAGCTTCTGACACAAAATTAGTATCTTCCCAAAGGGGAAAATTAAACTTTATCGTCCCCAGAAAATGAACTACAGGTCGAAGAGACAAACAATAAGAAATAATAAGGTTTGGCATGTTTTGAATTTCGCGCAAAGTTACAGATAATAAAATTAAAGATAATTTATGGTCGGTTAACATTTAATATTTCTTTTTGTGATAGAAACTGAGGTGGTTTTAGACTCATAAAGTTATAAGTTGGGCTGGTATATGACAAAGATGTTCACTTCCAAAATAAAGCATGTTGATTTCAAACTTTAGGAAAACAAGTTGTCAGACAAAAGTTTCCAACTAAAATCATGGACGGATCCTGGGGGGATGGAGTGAAAAAAAAACATTCTTTGGGTATTGGGTTATCCCCCCCATGCTTAGATGACATTCACTCCATTCAGTTTCATAACTTATTTATGTCCCTTTAAAAACTTCTGGACCCATCTGTGGAAAAAGTGGGCCCCATAATGGTGGATGTCTTTCACGAATTTTTATAATCTCAGGTTCTAAGATGATGAATTATTAATGTTTGAGGCGTTTTTATATAAATGCATAAATGCATAAATTTAGATGCATAAATAATTTTACTCCGTATTTTATAGTAAAATCGTAAGGTGCCCTAATCAACATGAATGACCAATATTGAAGATCTATCTAAAATAGGTATCGGTTTCATGATTTGTGGACGTACAAAAATTCAGTTCTAGACATTGTTCTAGACTAGGTTTAGAGTAAATTCTTTAGTGTATTCTCGATGGCTTAACATTCAAGTCACATCTTTACCCCTCTTTATTTATAACTGCATAAGTCAAACAATATTGTATTATTTAGCGATATTTTTGTTCTGGCATCTGTTTGGAGCTCTTGCTCAGGCTTGCTTGGAAAGGTTTCAATCGAAGGGTTGATGATTATCTTCCTAATAAACACATCATCGAGCAGGCAGATTACAACATGATGGGTGTACCAAACAGTTTTCACGATACACTCTGATGATTATCTTCCTAATAAACACATCATCGAGCAGGCAGATTACAACATGATGGGTGTACCAAACAGTTTTCACGATACACTCTGATGATTATCTTCCTAATAAACACATAATCGAGCAGGCAGATTACAACATGATGGGTGTACCAAACAGTTTTCACGATACACTCAACAATCAAATCATAAATGGGGAAACAGAGCTGTTTAAATATTATCTTGAGCTCATGTGGAAGGACAATGGGTCAATTTCTATATTCTGGATTTCATGTTAACATGGTTGGTGATATCTTTCTAGATCTTTCAAGAGAATCATGTTAAGGAGATTGTAAACTCCACCTCTTTGCTATAAGTCGGATAACATCATGTTGTTTTGCGCATGGCAAGGCTAACTACTGCCGGGTACTTGCCAGTGTAATATGTAGAGATGTCTCAGCTGGTCAAAAAATACTCTGAGGTAAAGGCATATTTCATGAAAGGAAGCTTTACTGTACAACATGGTGACCATAATCCATTTGGCTAAACCAAACCACTGAAGAAAATGTAAATAAAGACACAAAGATGCCAGGTGTCACCATGAAATACAGTCTGAAGTCCGGAGCTGTTACCCACTTCTACTTGATCGTAGAGACCAGGAGTGGTTGCATTCACCAGTTCAGAGAAGTAACAGGCCTTAGCAGTAGCGGCATGCATCATGCAGAACTATCACAACTAAAGGTACCTAAACTTGAGAAGGCTGTCACAGTTGTAGTTTAAACACTGAGTAACTGAACAAGTCCCCTTGAAAACAGAAATAGTAGATTATCTTCTGTTATACACAAAAAAGTGAGTGAAAATGCTTACAACAATTTCTGTGATGAATGCTTAGGTGCCAACCCCAACAAGAAATTTGATTATGGGCTTTCAAAGTATGTTTAAATGGTGAATTACCAAGCTGCAATATGGGAAAGGTGCCTTGAAAACACATCAAATGACTAAAGAAAGGATACTAAAAAGAACGAGGTTCAGGTTTTGAGTGACTGGATGAATTGCAAGCCAGCACCAGAGTCAATGGTAGAATTTTTGTCTTGCAAAGGTCCTAGAGCATACTCACTGAAAAATCCTTCCTGCTCTTTCCTTGGAAAACTGTTTGCAGTGCACACAGATGTGAAGACTGTAAACATGTTAAAATCAAGTTATGGAGAATGATGATGAACAGGGTGACATTGAAATTGATTATAGTGGCGATATGAGTGATTCTAATGAAGATGATTTATAGATGACATTGAAATCTGGAAAGTTCCTCGAAGTTACATTCATTACCATCCAACTGTCACTATTTGCCATTTGTGTGTTGTGAAGTGTGGAATTCGCTATTGCTAGTATATTTTTTATTCAAAATGCTGTGTTCCAGTAATGTGTCAATCAAGTTAATTCTACAAAACTTCATTGCACTACTGCGTTACTTTGCTTAAATGTCCCTCGTTTATGATGCTCTTTACAAATCAAGTGTAACTAAATAATATAATAGAATAGAATAATACAATAAAATCACTAAATATTTTGAAATACACAAAATAAACGTATTTATCCTAGACTAAACAAGTTACTTATTCCAAGTAGCGTGTGTGTATCTAAGCGCCTACATTAATTGGCTTCGTGTAATATTATTTTGTTTTGTTTCTTAGGTTGTAACAAATGTTTGTGTTTAACATGAATATTTCATATTGTCAACATGAATGAGAGTTTTGTTTTAATCATCGTTAGGTAGCCAAGATGGGGATATTTTAAGCAACCTATTATCCATGAAAAATACGTCTACAAATGAAGTTTTAAGTTGTAAAGTGCATTTGATGTGTAACGGTACAAGAGGACTTACTTTCAGAAACAAGCATTTTAATGAAACAAATATCGCTAAAATAAACATTCAACACGTAGAACACACACACCGAAAAACATTTTTATTTTTTAATGACGGGACTAATTAAATCATTATTTAGAAAGAAAATACTCATAATTATTTCAAACTATAAACCATTAAACTATGGAAAGGAGCAATTACATTGACAAAACACAAAAGACACTACATATACTTATTGTAAAGCATTTAAATTGTGTGGGCCTTTTCTGAAACTGGGTCGTTTTGGGATAGCTCGATAGTGATTCTAAACATTGGTGGTGATTTCATGTAAAGCTACAAAGTATGCTATGTTAATATATATATATTCATTATCCCAAAATATGTGCCTTTCATAACTACATTGTTAGCTTTTGGCCCTTTGAGAGTAATGGTCACACAAAATTTGGTTCCTGGCTCATACATCAACCTACCTACCTTCCTTCTGCCCAGGATATCTAGTCCCTATTAGCTATGCCATGCGATGAGTGGTTATCACACTCATTAATTGGTAATTAATATTCAGTATTTTAACTCGAACTCTTTAATAAAACATTTTCAAAACTTATTTGAGTAATAATACATTAAAATCATAAACAGAGTATTTGTATTTCAGTTTTCCTGATGAAAATGCAGAAAGATGTAACTATGCTTTCTGTTCTAGTGTCCTCTTTTTTTTCTCTCTTGAAAGTTAGGGGAAGGCTTTAATAAAACATTTTCAAAACTTATTTGAGTAATAATACATTAAAATCATAAACAGAGTATTTGTATTTCAGTTTTCCTGATGAAAATGCAGAAAGCTGTAACTATGCTTTCTGTTCTAGTGTCCTCTTTTTTTTCTCTCTTGAAAGTTAGGGGGGAAGGCTTTAATATGCTGCTTTTTTTGCCGGCTGCATGATCAATTTTTTTTTACAAGAAAAAGTTTCATACAGATGTCGTTACCAATTGCAACGTTATGTGTAAATGCGTTATGGCAATGTTACT
>NW_013666310.1:193328-196458 GCF_000517525.1 Limulus polyphemus
TGCAGTAACCATGTACCGCTTGACTCGCTATTGCAGTAACCATGTTCCACTTGACTCGTTATTGCAGTAGCCATGTACCACTTGACTCGCTATTGCAGTAACCATGTTCCACTTGACTCGTTATTGCAGTAGCCATGTACCACTTGACTCGCTATTGCAGTAACCATGTTCCACTTGACTCGTTATTGCAGTAACCATGTAACACTTGACTCGTTATTGCAGTAACTATGTATCACTTGACTCGCTATTGCAGTAACCATGTTCCACTTGACTCGTTATTGCAGTAACCATGTAACACTTGACTCGCTATTGCACCAAGGACGACCGTATGAATTGCAGAATTTTTTAAACCTTAAGTTTATTTTGTGACATGATATGAAGCAAAATGTGGAAGATAAGTGTTTTGATCACATTTCAGTAAAAATGGGACGTAAATATGCATCTAATGATGGCTAGTACCAAAGTTGTTATTTAAATTCAAAATATCCTCGACTCAAACTTACATGATCCCCAATTTAAGCAGAAAGCCTTGCGCTGGCCACTTGCTTCCCTGAAGTTTTGAAATCAACACGTCTTTAAAGCCTTCATATACCAATTTTCATGCTTGCTTCCTGAAGTAAACATATTATGGGATTTTCGTCACATATTTTATACATTATATTGAACAATCTGAATATGTTCGTTAAAAAACCTGAAACGAAACCTAGGAATAAGATAATGTTCACAAGGAATTCAGATCTATAGCTATTGATAGACCAAGAATTTTATATCGAATAGAAGAATCAGTGGATCGGTGATAAAAGGTGCATGAGAATCCAGGATTTATACGTACAACTTTTTGGAATTTCCTGAGGAGTAATTGTAAGATAAAATTAGACCATATATATTTATAAAATTCGGATTTGCAGTATATCTGCTAAACCTTCAGGTCAGTGGGTGATTTTTATTCTATTTTATGTGGCTCTGACCTCCCAGCGGGTTAGTTCCTTGGGGTTTAAATACTAGTTAATTAACATTTTAATAAAGTGCCAAAATAGCTAATTGATTGTCACATGTGTGAGATCAGAGATTCGTCGAAATACGTGATATTGAGTATGTGGTAATCTCAAGTAAACCTGTAACAGATTACCTACTAAGTAACAAAGTAGATGATGGTTATGTTGTTGTTTGTTTGTTTTACTAAAAAAACAAACGTAAATAAGTCGGAAACCTTTACCAAACATAATTGTTTTACTTGATAACAAAAATGCCCCCACCCAGTGGCACAGCGGTATGTCTACGGACTTACGACGCTAGAAACCGGGTTTCGATACCCGTGGTGGGCAGAGCACAGATAGTCCATTGTGTAGCTTTGTGCTTCATTCCAGACAAACAAACAATGATAATAAAAATACCTTATTTCAATAGATATAAACAAACAGTGAACAATGGCATTGAAAATCCCCATTTTTTGTGTATGGATAGCTACGAATTCACAATAAACTAGTATAGCGGGATCCACAGGGGACCGAAGGTACTAATGAAGCTCCTACATTATCCCAAGATACTTCTACAGATAACCCAAAGAGGGTCCGAAAAAACCGTTAAGAAACCCGCCCGTGGTACCTGAGTATGTGCCAAAACTTAATCCCCCTTAGCTTGCGAGTTGGGGAATGAACATAGTTTCATATACCTGGGATCTCTGGGATGGGAGTGGGAACACAAAATCTGATGCCAGATTAATTTAAATATAATCTGTTACATATAAAACTACAAAAGTTTTACATTATATTTTTGTTTCTCCTGATACTTTGTTGACCCATTTTTGACCCATTTATGATGCTATGATTGTTCTAAATATGTGGTATACCTTCTCATGTAATCTTTCTAGACTTTGCTAAAGACAGTCCTGTTACTTGTCATTTACCAATGTGAACTTGTCATCCAATTGTAAGTTATATTTTTAACCATGTACTATCTTATAGTTTCTAATTATGAAAGTATTATTTTGATTCCGTGTTTACTTTGTTAGGTCACTTAATACTTTAACAAAAATTGCAGTAAAGTTGGTACTAAACTATTTTAGTCATTAAGAAGGCTTTTGTTTATTGACATACTACAGGTTTATTTTTAACTAGCTTTATACTCATCAAATATAAACATTTCAAATACAACAACTCTTGGGTAAATAGTGTATTATTTTGGAAATATTGACTCTATTGTCTAATTCATATTGTTTGTTTTTGCTATATAGGGTTTGCTATGAATGAAAAATATTATTTTTATGGCGTCATCACTTATTTTGTTGTTAAGCGCAAAGCTGTCCAATGTGCTATTTGCGCTATGTCCCAACCGCAAGGATCGAACCCAAATTTTAGTACTATAAGCATTCAGGCTTACTGCTGAGCCACTATACACTAGTTTCACTTACAAAAAGTTTACATGTAATAGGGTTTGGCATGGCTTAATGGTTAGAGTGGTCCTTTTGCAATATGGGGATCGGCTCGCTCTTTCAGCATTCCCTCTAGTATATCACTTCAACATTAAGGACGGCTAGCGCAGAGAACCCTCGAGCAACTCTGCATGAAATTCAACAATGGTTTAGTCAAAGACCCAATATCACTAAGTGTAATCAAGCTAACCGCAACGTTCCGAGTGTCAGGTTTGACGTAACGCAGCTGTGGTGCTTTTGGTTTCTTTGCTTGGGCAGGCTTCATTATAAAGAACTCCTGCGTGTATACATACAATACTATTTATACGAACATGAGCCTACAAATTGAGTGACATCATTCCCAGTTTTAGGTTATGTGTTTAATAAATATTCTAATTATAAACCGCAATAAATTTTTCTCGATTTAAATCACGAGTATTCGTTAAATTATTTCGAATATTTGTTACATCTTTTGAATTTTCTCTCGTAATTTATTTTCTCGACAGTTTAACACGTCCACGAAATTTTTTTAAATAATTTAATTTTAACATCGTAGAATACGTATTAACAACAGGTAAAGCTAACCTAAATTTCAAGGTAGTTTTCCTTGTTGTTGTATACTCAAACAGTCTCATGGCATCATTGATGTTTCGTGGTCGCGAATCCCCGTCCCACCAAACATGCTCGCCCTTTCAGCCGTGGGGGCGATATAATGTGACG
>NW_013666310.1:197323-202649 GCF_000517525.1 Limulus polyphemus
CATTAGTTTGAAAGTCACGCTTTAGATTTCTGTGGTTCTACAAGTATAATATTTTTTTTTTGGGGGGGGTGGGGTTCAACCTTGGTTGTAGCGGCGAGTAACGTTTGACCGTTACAACGTATACTATACGCAGTAACTGCCAGTTTTGTATCATATTAAATACTTTGTTGTGCATTAAATGGCTTGTTTATATTCATAAGCTGTAATAATGTATTTATTATTAACAAACGGTGGTATGTTTGCCCATTCAATCCAATTATTCTTGATGTGTTTTTTCATGTATTTATTACAAACGATTTCCACTACCTGGATGTAACATCTCTTTCTGTATTATGTCCAATCGTCATGTTGTTACATGGATTTATATTAGCACTTACATTCTTCTTCATTTATTTGAAATAATACACATCAAAGTTTGGAAAGTACAGAAATATGAAATTATTTCACCTGTCAGTGTGATATTATATCAAAAAGAAGAAGAAGAAATTCTTAATTATAAGTTATAAACTCCAGAACATATCGTAAGGTATGCGGGTATATAGGAAGTTTATGAAATGGTATCAAAACCATCCGCCAGATGTCGAGGCATAAATTCCAATGCGTTTGAAGATTTAGAGTGGGCTGGGTGAGCGATATATATTGTTACGTCTCCGTTCGTTAGTTAATTTTCCGTAAATTCGTTCCGACGAAACTTTAGCGACACAAGTCCTTTCTTAAATAAAACTGGTTTATTCTTTCCGAATACAACTTTACGATACACTTAATTTCAACAGTCGCTCTGTAACAAACGCTGTAATTCTCAACGAACTTCTCACGTGCTTAACAATATTCTCTCTGACTGCAGTTCAATTACTCATTACCTCTTCCGTCACGTTGTGAACGTCTTATATATACAAGACTAACACATATCTAGTAAATGCTAGGGCATTCTTGAAGGAACAGGATATTTCTAGAAAGAGGTGGCGTGATACTAGTCACGTGGCCTCGCTGACGCAACAATATATATATACAGTCTTTTTTTTAAAGGCTTACTTATCTATTGGTTTCATTTATTTATGCCAACTAAAAACAATATTATCAAGTTTTTCAGTGTAAAATTAACGATTCATAAGTATATCGTGTCAAAATATTAAATATAGAATATTTTCATAATATAAAGAAATATACCGTATTGAATGTTAGGCCTAACGACTTGGGATGTTCCACAGTTCGGGAGGGATTCGTGTTTTGGCATTTTGGTACAGCTACTTAAGACGTTAGTTATGAGAGCGCTCGACTCTAAATCTACTGTGAGAGCTTTATAATATTATGGTGAATCCTGCTACTCGATGGTAAAGAGTTGACGAGGGCGACGTGTGCTGCAAGACGACGGTTCGAGATTGAAGAAGGCGACAGATAGTTTTAGTAGCTTTGTCATAAACAAACAAATACACTTTGATGATTGGTTGATAAACATCGTAATATATCTTCTTCACTTGTTATATTTTTTCTCTAAATGCATGCCTTCGTGTGTCAAATAAGAACAAAACATACTGAGTGCAAGTGTAATTTTTCAAAACCTTTGTAGTATAAACACATCAGGGTAATAATAACGCCTTGATGAGTAGGGATAAATAACTATGAAATATGACGTTTGACTTATTTGTTGTTGATCAGAGAGTGAAAGAGTGACCTCGACGAGTTGAATGACCTTGTATAAACACATCAGGGTAATAATAATGCCTTGATGAGTAGGGATAAATAACTATGAAATATGACGCTTGACTTATTTGTTGTTGATCAGAGAGTGAAAGGGTGACCTCGACGAGTTGAATGACCTTCTGTCACCTTGCTTGTTCTTATCCTTATCGAGCATCCTAACCATTAGGCCATGCCAGGCCTCCTTCAAATACCAGAAAATAAAGAAGCGTTTATACACGATGTCGTAATAAAACAAACAAATCTGGAACTTGCCTCGTGCGTGTTTAAACACAAAACATTTATATTGAATTAACATTCTATACGTTGATTCATAATTATATTATAAAAGATGCATCACGAAAATACAAATGTATCTGCTCAAAAGTACTTTAATTACGAAATTAAACCTCTGTGTAAGTAATAAATTATAGGTACCGTCACCTGTGACGTTTTAAACACATGGTTTATCGGCGCTTTATCAACTGACCTTTATACAATAAATCCAGCCTCTGCTGTTGTAATCACGCATGGCGTATATTATAAGATAAATGTATTGGTATCCAACAAACATACGTGTTTAACATAAGTTGGATATGTGAAAGCAAAGTTTGTTATAGCTTGTCTTTTATTTTAGATTACGCCTCACGGTTATTCATATACTTAATGGTAATGTTGACACAAACGTTTTCAGCCCTTACAAGGGCTGTAGATTACCACCCTTTGATAGCTTAAACTTCCTCTATCAAATCGTTCAGCAACTAACAATGATCTATTCCGGATCTTATCAGTTTCGTTTCAAATCAAAATATCTTACAATCAATATTTATGGATTATTTACATAATTACTATACGTTGCTTTAAGTTTTAATAAACTTGACACCATATGGTTTAGGTTGCCGAGCGTAGCCTCGTGGTTATCATGTTGGTCTGTGAGTCTGAGAGTTTATGGTTCGCGATAGATAACCCTCGAGATTCCCAAGCTCATTAATGGAACAAGATTGGCAACATTTTGAATTTAGATTGTTTCTTGCACTGTTTGATTAACAAGCAGTTACTTCATTTGTTTATATATTTATAAAAAGTTCTGTACCGTGGTATCACTATGGTTACTCCCTATTAAATAGGAAGATATTTTATAGTTTCACAAACAAAAAACGAAAAATTACCCGCTGCAGGAAAGCACCTTTTGTACCTTAAATACTGTACAAACCTGAAGTACTTCGTGTTTAGTAAAACTAAACTTTCTAAACAGGAGAGCTACGTTACTGGCTTTTCATTAAATTTCTGTTAGAGTTATTATAATTGTTTCACATATAAATATTTTTTGAGCTTTACATACCAAAGAACGACGTAACCAGGAAGAAATACGTGTGAAAAATCAGAATTACTTGCTTTTCATTTAGTGGATATTTGAGTTTTTAGGTGTTAAGCCGTAGTATGAGATGTCTAAATTTGCACGTAAAAACCGAAATAAATGGATTTTAATTACCATTCTTTGATGTCAACACACTTTAAATTTGTTTGTTTGTGTATTGAATTTCGCGATAGCCACTCAAGGTCCATCTGTGTTGGCCGTCCCTAATTTAAAAACAATAGATTAGAAAGAAGGCAGTTAATCAACACTACCAACCGCCAACTCTTCTGCTACTCTGTACCAACGAAAAGTGGGAGTGACTGAACCATTATAACGCCCCACCGGCTGTAAGGGCGAGGATGTTTAGTAACGGGACTCGAAACCGAGACCCGCAAATTCTGAGTCTAATGCCCTAACAACCAGATATACCCGGCCACCTTTAAATACCAAAACATAAAGAGGCGTTTATACACATAGCCAAATATATTTTGTTCAATTATTTGATTTAAAAAACGTTTTTAATAACAAAATTTGAATATTTTTCTTATTAATATCTACATGGTCAAGACATGATCATATCGAACATTGGCATATAAAAAGCGTCAAAAATATGTTTAACATTTTGTAATTATATACAACGTAATAGAGAAAATAATTACGTATCAACTACTTATGAAAAGTACGGAAAGAATGTTTAATGAACTGGGTAATCTTGCTATTGATTTTAAATTAGACATGCTGACGTACTATTAATATAGAACAAAAGTAAAGTTACAGGAATACAGTCAAGGAGATGTTAGTAATAGTGAGAGGATCATAACAAATATGATGTCTCTTAAATACGTAATGCATTTGTTATGTGTTACTATGATTGCAAAAATCTCAACTTACGATTTATTAATCTTCTAAACTGACTGAAAAGGGTAAATTTTCTCTCATATGCTCCACTTGGACAAATGTTTAAAACATCTGTGTTTTGAATTAATGTTCTCCCTAGACAAAGTACTTATATTGATATAATTCATCTAAACTTTTAAGTTGTATATTGTCAAAGGCACTAATTTTAGCGGAGTTTTATGTGATCAAAATCTTCTTCGTTGGCATTTCGTGCGTGTGGACTTCCATCAAAATATTCTGCCTTCACCAACAACATTCTTGTAAGTATGCGTGTGGACTTCCATCAAAATGTTCTGCCTTCAGCAACAAGGAAGTCCACACGCATATTTACAAGAATGATCAAAATGTTCTGCCTTCAGCAACAACATTCTTGTAAATATGCAGTTTTATTTCATCCACGAAATGAAGATCTTCATTTAATATAATTCATGAAAAAACATCTTTAAAAAGTTTATGCTGAATACTTTTTATTATTAAATCTAGATTTTGTTTGTTCAATAACCGTACTTAATGGATTATATAGGATTGTAAACGAAACTAGATTTAGTTAAGAATGGTTATTCAGACACATTTCTCCTGTATTTTGAATTAATGTTCTCCCTAGACAAAGTACTTATATTGATATAATTCATCTAAAATTTTAAGTTCTATATTATCAAAAGCACTTATTTTAGCGTGGTTTTTTGTGATCAAAATTTTCTTCGTTGGCATTTCGTGCGTCTATATTATCAAAAGCACTTATTTTAGCGTAGTTTTATGTGATCAAAATCTTCTTCTTTGGCATTTCGTGCGTGTATATTATCAAAAGCACTTATTTTAGCGTAGTTTTATGTGATCGAAATCTTCTTCGTTGGCATTTCGTGCGTGTATATTATCAAAAGCACTTATTTTAGCGTAGTTTTATGTGATCAAAATTTTCTTCTTTGGCATTTCGTGCGTGTATATTATCAAAAGCACTTATTTTAGCGTAGTTTTATGTGATCAAAATATTCTTCTTTGCCATTTCGTGCGTCTATATTATCAAAAGCACTTATTTTAGCGTAGTTTTATGTGATCAAAATATTCTTCTTTGGCATTTCGAGAGTGTGGCGGTCAACACACAGTTGGGTAGTCAGTAAGGTTTCTGTTTTTTCACCCTTCACTGGATGTAGGTATAAGTTAAAATACTTAAAGTCCGCTACAATTAATTTTTAAGCTAATTTCTTTATGAACATGTCTAATAATAGCACAAAATGCGTTAAGTTTCTTGCATAGTTAATGAAACTATAAATCTAATAGTTTGTGCTTAAATAACTCGCTTCATATTATGTTTAATTAATTTGAACTTTGTAATTTATACGTACTTTATTTATCAAAGATGTTTGTTTTGAATTCCGCGCAAAGCTACACGAGGGC
>NW_013666310.1:203649-207077 GCF_000517525.1 Limulus polyphemus
TCAGGATGAATGAGGATGCATATTCGTTTGACATCAATGTTCTTTCTTTTTTTTTCAGTTTGTTTGTATTTTTGTTAACAAACATAATAATAAAAACTGTTCATTGTGTTAAACGAAATAAGAATTTGATCTAAGTAAGAGTTGTTTTTTTCTTCCCGATTTGTAAAAATCCTTACGTTACAGAAAAAAAAAATAATATTATTATTTTCAAAATCTGCGTAGCTGAATTACGGACAATCCGTCGTTAAAACCAAAACAACTTTTATGAATTTCAAATTCGCAGGCCTGTGTAATAAGATGACAAATACTCAAACTTTGTACCAAGTTTGAAAATGGGTATTATCGACCCAAACCTTAATAAGTCAATTATACAACAGTTGATAGATTTTTTTCTTTATCAGTACATAAAGTTAAAGCTTTCGAAATTGGACACTGTGCAATAACCGATGCACTAATAAAAGTTTGATATGAAAAGTATATGTTGTTTGTATTGAATAAATACTAAAATTCATCTATTAAAAAAATGATTTGTTTGTTTGAAGTTAAGCACAAAGCTGCACAATAGGCTATCTGTGCTCTGCCCACCACGGGTATCGAAACCCGGTTTGTAGCGTTGTAAGTCCGCAGACATACCGCTGTGCCACTAGGGGGCCTTTAAGAGTATGTTTGTTTGTTTGTTTGAAGTTATGCACAAAGCTACACAATGGGCTATCTGTGCTCTGCTCACTACGGGTATCGAAATCCGGACTCTAGAATTGTAAGTCCGCAGACATTGAAAAAGGAAATCGATGTTCTCGGTTATCTTTAGTTTAAAACTAATGAACCATGGACATTGTAACAAATATAAAATATATGATGTTAACGTTTTTTTCTAATGGATTAAGCAATTCAAAATTTCTTAGTTGCGTCCTTTTACTCTTCATGAAAAATAATTATCTTTTTTTCAAATAGCTCAAGATTTTATTATTATATTATTATTATTATCTGCTATCTTGTCTTACAGTAGTTGACCTTGCTCAATAAATTACTCATTTCTCAGGTTTACAAACACTTTAATATGCTTTTTTAATACTGCATAATTACTGTTTAATAATTTAAGTAATACATTTTTTTTTCCATTTTTGTAGAATACAAGGACAGAGTGGATGAAGCAGTGAAATGTTATCCAATGATAATTGGATGGTTCTCCAGATCTTCTAGATGGAAAACATCAGCAACCCTAACTTTACGTGGACAACGTCCACTAACAAAACGGATCGAGGAGGCCAGAACTGTGAGGAATGGGAAGACGCTCAACACGTGCTCTTCCAGATAGCCAACTTGTGTTTTGCTGTGGCATTTCTAGTCCCGCCAAAATTTCGACTTAGTGTACTGCTCATGCGTGGGGTCTTAACTATTGGGTTCCTGTTCGTCACATTATGGGCTGGTGTCAACATCTGTGCTCCAGATATCTTTGCGTGGAATGTGACTTTTATGTTGACAAATTTTTTTCACACAATTTTCCTAGCTTATATCAACATTCCACCTAGAATTCATCCAGAGTTGCTGGAGTTGTACAACAAAGTCTTCACACCGCTCAAAGTTGACAAAAAAAATTTTAAAGACTTGGTAGGCTGCGCAGAGATTTTATCACTGAAACCTGGGGAACATTACGGTACAGAAGGAATGACTGTGGCTGATGAACAACTGTCCATTCTTTTAAGTGGAAAGTGAGTATCCCATAATCCTCATTAGAATTGTTTTGCCATATCATGTCCTCATTAGCATTTTTCGAAATTTTCAAACAGCCCACGTCTTCATCGTTAGGTATATTTCATTAAACTTATAGTCATCATATTTTGAAACCAACATCAAATTTGAAACCGTTTATTCAATTTATTACGATAGGTCGGTTTATTGTTGTTTTTTGTAGTTAAGCGCAAAGCTACACAAAGGGCTATCTGTGCTCTGCCCACCACGGGTATCGAAACCCGGTTTCTAGCGTTGTAAGTCCGCAGACATGCCGCTGTGCCACTGGGGGCAGATTGGTTTAAAAATATGACAGACTTTAATTATTATTTTAATTTTCCACTTACTAGCTGATAGTACCTGTTAAGGAAGCAAAAACTGTATAAAGGACAATGTTAAACAATGTTTCCCTTCATTCTTTCTTTTGTTATTAAATCCCTAATGACTTCATTAGATGCTAGTTGCATAACCTCCTTTGTGGAAGAAAATCATTGACTCATTTAACTAATTACGTACGTGTGTCTTTAAATTCAAAGCCCAAAGTTTATACAAAAATGAAAATGTGACCTATTTCAGTGTGTTTTTATTCCTCTTCTCGAGCAAAAATCCTAAAACAAAATAACCCACGTACACCATCAAACAGTTTCTAGTTACCAAATATTACGGTAATCGATCCAGCCATGTCTGGATGATGGATACACAGTAGTAAGATTATAGGTAAAATGTCTCGGAGAAAAGTAAAATGATTGTAATAAACAGAGCAGAAATAAGGCCAATATATTAATGTAATTAATATTAATTATTTAAATGTAAGTGCCTTTTATTAAAATTAATTAATAACAAAGAACAGACGTAACACTTTTCTTCGCCTAAATTTTATACCTATGTATAGTTGACTCAACATTTCCGTTAGCTAATGAAGTTCAATCAATATTCTGTTATGCTGTATATGTTACACTGTATATCTATTAATTAAGTAATTGTGAATTTCTTGTATCCAGTGTATAAAGCTCAAAGTCATTATGCTGTATGGATGCATAACGTCACCAAAAACACTAAGCAATAATCAGAAATAAGTCATTTATATAAGAACTATCTCAATTGCCATATAAAAGTAACCAAGAATAAGACTCTGTAATATTAAGAACCTGGTTCTCGAATGCATGTAAGTGAACTGTTTTTTTCCTTGTTTTAACTTCGTTAGTAACGAGGATGTTATTAGAATAAACACAGATTTGTTTAACAACAAGTAAAAGCTTGGAATGGTCTATTCTTTCATTGGGGGGGGGGGGGTGTCTATGAACCAGACTAGTTTCGGAGAATTCCACTCCTCATCAATGACCCTGGACACTAACTACCACCAATGAAACTTCAGACCAAACCAAGCCTTTGTATTAGTGAGGTATCGAAATGCTATATTTAAGTGTTTTACACTCACAAAAAATAAACCTATCATTCTATAGGTATTTGAAGAACTTGTAACATTCCGCCAGAATTTAATTCTTCGTATTATTAGTTGACACTGGGCAGCTTGCACATAATTCAATAAATAGAGTTGTTTAAACATTTGTTTAACAACAAGTAAATGCTTGGAATGGTCTATTCTTTAAACAACTCTATTTATTGAATTATGTGCAAGCTGCCCAGTGTCAACTAATAATACGAAGAATTAAATTCTGGCGGAATGTTACAAGTTCTTC
>NW_013666310.1:207118-212869 GCF_000517525.1 Limulus polyphemus
GAAGAACTTGTAACATTCCGCCAGAATTTAATTCTTCGTATTATTAGTTGACACTGGGCAGCTTGCACATAATTCAATAAATAGAGTTGTTTAAAGAATAGACCATTCCAAGCATTTACTTGTTGTTAAACAAATGTTTAAACAACTCTATTTATTGAATTATGTGCAAGCTGCCCAGTGTCAACTAATAATACGAAGAATTAAATTCTGGCGGAATGTTACAAGTTCTTCAAATACCTATAGAATGATAGGTTTATTTTTTGTGAGTGTAAAACACTTAAATATACCATTAAGAATTCACCTCGACTTTTTTATTGATTCTCTTTATCCCTAACTTGCCCCTGGTGCAGTATTCAGAGGTGATCATGAATCCCTCCGATAAAGTTTGACGACATGCCCTGTACCAATACTAGAATTTTTTTTTGCTCATTGATGAGAAGAAAATGCATGAGACTTGTTATAGTTATCAAGGTACACGTACGCTTCTTCGAATTTCACCACTTGCTGCCATTTTTCTCCTGCTAGAAATTGTTCATAGAGTTTTCTACAGTATTTCTTTTTTCTTTTTTTTGTGGATGTGTCACTTTTCCAGATGGAGATTCTTATTAATTATGCTGCGTACTAATGCCTGGGACACATGGTCGGGTTTTAACATTGTCCTTTGTGTTCGTGGCTTTTAACCTGTTGCAAGACATCGTATTTTATTTACCATGGCTGAGGTGCCACTTGTTGCAGATCTCTTTATGGATGGTCCTGGTGTCCCAAGTTGATGAATATTCTGTTATTTTACAATGACATTAAGTATTAGGGGTGCCCCTGGTGGCTTAGCAATAAGTCTGAGGGCATATAACGTTAAAAATCAGGTTTCGATATTTGTGGTGGGCACAGAACAGATAGCCCATTGTTTAGCTTTGTGCTTAACAACGAAACAAACAAGCAAAGTACAAGAGTATCCTCGTCTTGGAAATTCTGAATTCCCTATCTAAACACATCTTTCATATTGACCATATTGGTTTTAGTATGAATCCATTCATTCGTTCTCAAAACAAGAAAATAGTTCCACATTAAGGAGCTGTTGGTATATGATAAGTGTAAATTTTTCAAAAGAAATACTTCTAAAACTTAGAACTAGACGCAATTGAAATATATAGCTGAGTTAGGTGTTGCCTAGTGGCTAGCGATCTCGGACTGTGAATCCAGATGTTCATGGCTCGTGTCCTGTTGCCATAAAAAATGTACCCGCAATTTGGAACCGTGGGAGCATGACGGTCAAATTCCGTTAATCGGTCCAATAAGAGTAGACAAAAGTTGACTAGCTGTCTTCCGTCTAGTCTGTTAATTCCAAGTTAGAAACGGCTACGTAGATAATCCTTTGTGTAGCTTTGCGCGAAAATTCTGGAAAAACAAAACAAAGAAAGGGCAAATCTAATGAAGAGTGGCACTAGCCTTGACGCTCGCCCTTACGCAGAGTGGACATTGCAAGCTACTATATCGGGATCTGGGAGAGTGAGGTTTGAAATTCCACCTCTTCCTCCCTCCTGCACTGGTGTTTTGTTGCACTGATAAATGTTGAACATCACATGAATGAGGGTGTTGTTATTATTTAAAGCCACTGTTATGATTACAATACCCCTATCAGGGCCATGTTCATTTATGTTTAACGTTCATAATTTCCACTGGTATATACTTTGTTATGTTAAAGTCTTACATATTACAAACAGTCGCATGTAATCCAATGCTAATTCATCCTGTAGCATATCTTATATGTATTTATATAAATAACCATTTTTAATACATAATATATACATAACATAAATGATATATTAAGTAAGTCTAGCAGTAGCTGACTGATTGCTATACTTATAATACATATTTAGTGGTGAGAGATACTTAGGCTCATTTCCACCAAGTATGATATAGCGATCCAGTGTGCGCAGTAATTCATTTTTACATAAGTTTTTTTTCTGGAAATAAGTTAACGATCTGTTTAGAAGTCTGTTTGCCTAGTTATGTAAAAAGCAGGAATTGAGTTGACATTGTGAATTTTTACATTTTTGTTTGATTCCTCGCTTAGGCAGTTTCTAGCATATCACGCTTGTGGTATTTTGTAGTTCTGCCAACTGGTGGTATTGTATAATGTGTAATAATGGTGTTATTAATATTAACCTCCGCTCAGAGCACGCTATGTACTTAGAGCGAAACTAAAAATCAACCTGACAATCAGAATTGCTAATTAAATATATTTTTCTTACGTTTCTGGGCCCGGCATGGCCAGGTGGTTAGGGCGCTCGACTCGCAATCTGAGGGTCGTGGGTTCGAATCCCCGTCAAACCAAACATGATCGCCCTTTCAACCGTGGGGGCGTTATAATGTGACGGTCAATCCCACTATTCGTTGGTAAAAGAGTAGCCCAAGAGATGGCGGTGGGTGGTGATGACTAGCTGCCTTCCCTCTAGTCTTACACTGCTAAATTAGGTACGGCTAGCGCAGATAGTCCTCGTGTAGCTATGCGCGAAATTCAAAACAAACAAACAAAATATACCTTACTTAAGAAACGCGGAAACACTAGATGTTGCTTATGTAAAGTCGTGCTAATACATGAAATGTGTATTATTTGAAGGGTCGCATTGATACATTTTCCTGACATAAATTAATGTTGTATCAACGAATACTTTTCAATGAATGACCTTGATTAATACGTGGTAGAACTTACCAATTTACCAAGAAATACAGTGAAAAAACGATCAGCTGTATCATTTTCTTTGGATCGAGTAAAAGGTAGCTCCAACAATGAAGTCGTATCAAATAAAAAAGTTGGTGTTGTACTCTCATTGACTCTCTACACAGCACGGATAATTCTGCTGTTTTGGGGTTATTGACGTGCCTAAACTACATCAAACAGGGACTCCGTTCTACTTTTACTACGTAGTTTCAAATAACCCTAGGAAATATGTGAAAAAATTCAATATCTATCAAACAGTAAGAGAAATAAATTGTCAAAATAAAGTGAAACATAGTTCTCCTTCTTTCTCTTGTGTTTACCAATAAAAATGCATTAATTTTGAAACACCCTATGTGCATAACATCCAAACATCCACGACGTTTTTCTTGTTTGTTAACCAAGGAATGTGTCGACTGAGATGCTTATACCATTTATATTAAACTACTTATTCATGCCTTAAAAAGAGCATTAGATCGCAAAAAAAGAGAGAAAAGTGTGAATGAACTCACAGTTCAAGTTACGCTGTTTGTATTATTTGTGTGAAAAAAGGTAGAGATATCTAACAAAATCATTTTCACTATTTACAAAATACAATATACAGTGGATATATCAAACACACAATAACAATAATAATGCTTATAATCTTAATATCACTACTACTAATAATAAAAGTAATAGTAGATTACTAATAGTAGAACAGTGGAGATACCATACACAAAATAATAATAATTCTTATATCTTAATACTACTGTTAGTAACAATAAAAGTAATAGTAGATTACTAATAGTAGAACAGTGGAGATACCATACACAAAATAATAATAATTCTTATATCTTAATACTACTGTTAGTAACAATAAAAGTAATAGTAGATTACTAATAGTAGAACAGTGGTGATATCATATACAAAATAATAATAATGCTTATATCTTAATACTACTGTTAGTAACAATAAAAGTAATAGTAGATTACTAATAGTAGAACAGTGGTGATATCATATACAAAATAATAATAATGTTTATATCTTAATACTACTGTTAGTAACAATAAAAGTAATAGTATATTACTAATAGTAGAACAGTGGAAATATCAGACGCACAAACTAAGGTAGAAACAATTGAAGCAACCTTGTAATCTGTTACTATTACTCTTAATACAATATTTATACTAATACTAACTTAATGGCTTATATGTCAGATATCTCCACTTTTTACGATTGGGGCTCCCAGTGGCAAAGCGATATGTCTGCAGACTTCTACAGATAGAAACCCGGTTCTGTAATGGGCAGAGTACAGATATCTAATTGTACAGCTTTGTGCTGATTAACAAACAACAACAACGTTTACGGCTGGGCTCCTTTTATAACTTGGCGGGGTGTTTTTTTATTGTTTTTTTTTTCATATTGACAGTGTTTATGTTATAAATTATAAATATTGCAGCGAGATTTGACTTTTGTGTTGCTCTATTCAAAATATTTGATAATATCCTGCTCACACTTAGAAAGGATATTTGTGGATTGAAAATTATCACTGATGACTATATTTGCACAATTAACAAATAACCTTGCAGCTATGGAAAAGGTAGAATAGACTTTGAGGTAAGACCATCAAGAGTTATTCCAAAACATTTCCATTCAGTGGTAAAGGGACTTGAACTTAAATAAGTCACAGAGTCATCCTGCCTGTTTGATAACACTTAGTTGACCTGGTGTATCGTTTGGTTAAGTATAATTTAATACGACATTCTGCCTGTTTGATAACACTTAGTTGACCTGGTGTATCGTTTGGTTAAGTATAATTTAATACGACATTCTGCCTGTTTGATAACACTTAGTTGACCTGGTGTATCGTTTGGTTAAGTATAATTTAATACGACATTCTGCCTGTTTGATAACACTTAGTTGACCTGGTGTATCGTTTGGTTAAGTGTAATTTAATACGACTCCTGTTCTATATGATTCGTTCTTATTAGAAAAAGTTATAGAATATTCTTCTCTGTATATTTTAAGAGTACCTCTCGGTGGCTCAGCGGTAAGTTTGGGTGGTTATTATGCCAAACATAGGGTTTCGATACCTACTGTTGGCAGAGCACAGATAGTCCATTGTGTAGCTTTATGTTTAACAACAAACAAAACGAATGTATCTGTACATTCAATTGCCTCTCTATTTTATGACAAAGTCAACAGTTAACAACTACTACATTTCAATGAAATCTACGCTCTAGGATTAATGGGTAAGTTTTAGTTATTATAAAAATTGATATACATTGTAGTTGTTTTAGAACCAAGTAAGGAGCCTCTTGATGAAGCGTCTTTCCTAAATTTGAAGATGTTCAAGTCCAGTTAAATTAGGAATAATAAACTAGTTACACTTAAAAATCGACATTGTTAACTCAACTATCTTTGTTTGTTGTTAATCACAAAGCTACCCAATGAGCTAGTTGAGTCACTGAGATGGAGCAACTCAACTATCTTTGGTTTGTTGTTAATCACAAAGCTACCCAATGAGCTAGTTCCAGTCACTGAGATGGAGCAACTCAACTATGTTTGTTTATTTGTTGTTAATCACAAAGCTACACAATGAGCTAGCTGAGTCACTGAGATGGAGCAACTTAACTATGACGTTTACACGTTCAATTAATCACAAGTTATGTCGATAACCAAATTAGAAACTAATTTTTTTTTAGTTATATTGAAAGTACCAGTCTGTGAAATAATAATAAAAAGAATACTGTGAGGTGGCGCCATTTTTGTCTTCGCGTTCTATTTATTTTCAGTATTAATCCACTGGTGCCGCCACTCGACATTATAAATTACAAACTTAGTCAGCAAATACGTGTTAGTGTATTTGCCTTTTCTCTTGTTAAACTGTCGTCTTTTAGCGATTATAATCAAACTAATCACGCACAGTCGTAATATGCTACTACTTCACGTTCTGTTACACTTTTCACGAAACATATTCAATTTCCATGAGCAAGGCCCTATCTACAGCGACCAGAAGGATCTGTTGTTTTAATATTTACATAGCATAC
>NW_013666310.1:213869-234905 GCF_000517525.1 Limulus polyphemus
CATAGCATACAAAAGAACACTGGTAGTTGGATATAATAATCACGCAACTGTAACGTTACATTTTATGGCCTTCAATTAGGTTAAAATAAACAGAATTTAACCTTCGTGTAACGTTACATTTTATGGCCTTCAATTAGGTTAAAATAAACAGAATTTAACCTTCGTGTAATGTTAATTTTCATTTCTATGTATTTTCACGGAAATAGTTATCAGAACTACATTTTAATCGATCAACATAAGTTTTAATGTAATTCATATTCACTTACTTTCACATTACTTACCGACATAACTCTTACTAAAATGTTCCCTGGAGGTTCAGCGGTAAGCTTGATGACATATAACACTAAAATTCGAGCCCCGAATTTTAGCGTTATTCGTAGTTCGATCCCTTCCGTGGACACATTGCAAGAAGCTCGTTGTACGCCTTTATATTCAAAATAAACAACAACAGCTTGATAAAGTTAACCTCTAATTAAATTTATCATAGTTTGTAATTAGCTTTTTTTAAAAGAATTATTTGAATGGCATATGCTGTTTTTTACGTTTAGAAATTTCACAACTTTTAGTAATTAACCATATAAACAAATGCGAAAAAAAGGGTGTAGTTATTTGAATTTCGACTCTCTTTTAAATTGATTTCTTTACTTCGAAGTGATGAATGATGGTTCCTTTTCAGAGAAATTCAATGAAATGTCACGTTATTCATGAGGTTCCTGCTTCTAAATGAAGTTGACTAACAAAATTCACATCTCTTTCTTCCTGTTAATTAAAACTTTGATGTATTAAATAAACTTCTCTTTCGTTTTTCTTATTCTGATAATTAAAGCAGTAAAGATCTTATTAGCTCTTATCTGAAATAAAATCCTAGTTGACACACTTTATTACCTTACCCGAAATCTAATTAAAAAACAAAACCTGAGGGAAATAACACATTATCGCCTCCCCTAAAAATATTTGAACAGTTTTGATGGACCTACATAATCGTGCAGTCAGTAATTAATGTGTGAAAGTTTAACATTTAGAGTTTTAAGAACATTTGATCTACAAAAAATATTATTTAAAAATATTGTTTGTTTTTTGAATTTCGCGCAAAGCTACACGAGGGCTATCTGCGCTAGCCGTCCCTAATTTAGCAGTGTAAGACTAGAGGGAAGGCAGCTAGTCATCACCACCCACCGCCAACTCTTGGGCTACTCTTTTACCAACAAATAGTGGGATTGACTATCACATTATAACGCCCTTACGGCTGAAAGGGCGAGCATGTTTGGTGGGACGGGGATTCGAACCCGCGACCCTCAGATTGCGAGTCGAGCGCCCTAACCACCTGGCCATGCTTTTAAAAATATATTCTTGTTTGGTTTTCAGCAGTATTGGAGATTTTAAAATTTGGCTAAAGATTGTTATTATTTGAAGTTAAGTACAAAGCTACACAAATATAAATCCCAAAATCAAAGTTTGATTAAACAACAGGAACAACAGTGTTATTTTGCAATAAAAAAATCCACCTTTTTCATTGTAAGGGGCAAAACACATCGATAATAGCAAAATAATCTTGACATTAGAGTTTGTTTGTTTGTAATTAAGCACAAAGCTACACAATGGGCTATCTGTGCTCTGCCCACCACAAGTATCGAAACCCGGTTTCTAGCGTTGTAAGTCCGCAGACATACCGCTGTGCCACTAGGGGGCCTTTAAGAGTGTGTTTGTTTGTTTGTTTGAAGTTATGCACAAAGCTACACAATGGGCTATCTGTGCTCTGCCCACGATGGGTATCGAAACCCTGTTTCTGGGGGCTTGGCTAAAGAAGTCAAACTATATATAAATCACCCGTAAACGATTTTTAGTATTTCTATCCTTTGGTGACAGACAACTCATGAACTAACATACTAAAACATTTACGATTATAGGTTGTTAAATTACATTATTTGTTCCAGAAGTTTCGCGCATAGCTTCGCAAAGGTTTATCTGTGCATAGCTGGGCCTAATTTTGAATTCACTTTTAGATAGAGATTAGCTAGCCGACAGCGCCCACCTTCGATTCTTTGGTTTCTCTTATAATGTACCTACAACCCCAAAGTGGGGAGCGCGTTTTTTGTGGCAACGGGCCACGATCAATCAATCCTCGAATTCACCGTCCGAACACGCTAATCATTAGGCTATGTCCAGTCTCTCGCTTTTTATATATAATACTTTTTCCCTATTTACCACAAGTAATAAATCAGCGAATTAAAGAAAGTCTAGCCATTTTAAATATAAACTTCTAATACCTTATAAGTAAATTAAACAAATAAATTAACACGCATTTTTACATCTCTGTTTTGCGTTACAGGGTCGAATGAGCGTTTGTTCTTCTGTAATAAAAGCATTTGGAAAGAAGAGTTGACATGCTGACAATTATATATATATATATATATATATATATACACTATGGTATTTAGTTGCAAAAATCTACCAAATGGAATATACTAAAAACTGAAATAGTTCAATATTCTACCAGTATCTACATATAGAACAGATAACTAAAACTAAGGTATAAACTATAGATTGGGAATGGCAGAATGCTTCCTAATAAAAAAGATCGTGGAGTAGTCAACAGGGAATTGTAATCTAAATACAACAGAATATTTCTGGAACCTCGAAGGATGACGAAGACATCAACGCCCCCAACAAGCGACGTCAGAGAGCTTATTATTACAGTGGCTAAAGAATGAAACAGTATTTTTTTTTATAACGTCAACTACCAGCTTATTAGAAGTAGGCCCCAAAGATATAGATACTGTATCAATGCTGGGGCGGGGGTGGGGGAGAGGAGGATAATTGTTACTGAATATCACTTATTGTCAAATGTGGCTCTTTAAGAGTTGATTCAATCAAACTCACTTTGAAAATTTGAAGCTGTTTTCCACTGTCCTTCTCGATAAGCACTTTTGGACATTTACTGCCCGCCATTTCATTCGTTTTGTTGCGTTTATGCTGTATGGTGAAAGAAAGACAATCGGATATGCGAATTTGTTCGAAGTATTTTCTTGGAATATTTAATGACATTAAATCACACGTACTCTTAACATAACCAAACTAAGCTGATAGCACATAACTTGTCTATTTCTTTGCTTTCCAATGTATGTTGTAAACAGATAGATAGATACTAGCGTTTATACAAAGTCATGCGAGCTCAAAGTTCTTCTAAAGTACAAACTATAAATTGGGTTGGGAGCTCGACTCGTAATCTGCGGGTCGCCCAAACATGCTCGCCCTTTCAGCCGTGGGGGCGTTATTATGTGACAGTCAATCCCACTATTAGTTGTTAAAAGAGTAGCCCGAGAGTTGGCGGTGGGTGGTGATGACTAGCTGCCTTCCCTCTAGTCTTACACTGCTAAATTAGGGACGGCTAGCGCAGATAGCCCTCGTGTAGCTTTGCGCGAAATTCAAAAAACAAACAAACAAACTATAAATTGGGAATGGTAGAAGAAACTAAAATTCATATGTATGTCTAAGTTCATTTCGAAACTTGTTATATCACTATTGGGATTTTTATTATAATTGTAGGTGTTGTAAATTAGACCTTCTTGAAACTTTTTTTATAATTCATAAATTTTAAAAAAAAGGTATGTTTGATGACTTGACGTGTCGCTTGTTTCAGTTTTAGAGAACCGAAACGTAATTGCAAGGTTAGATTTATAACTACCCCTACTTAATAAATTCTTTACCTTCTTTCTGTAGAATGAAGGCAACTTGTGAAGACATACTCCTTCATTATCTCCATCCCAACGAATTCATTGACTCCCCGGAGTGGGAAGCCTGTACCTTAGACAGCGATAGACTTTTCCAGGTAAAGAAAGGTTTGTGGTTACAGGTCGTAATGTCAGCATTCTGAAGAATTGACATTCCGGCACAATATGGGTTTCTTTTTTTTCACACAAATATATATATATGTCATTTTTATGACGTAAGAGATGTATTCATTTCGCCGGTTTAAACGTCCCACATGGTACTTAGAAAGCGCAGCATTAAGATTATTTATTATTCATTGTACTTATATTTGTAGAATTTTAGCAGCTCTTCTGATGGAAATTCTTACGTAATAGTAAAAAAATCCAATAACCCAGAGTACAATCAAGATAAGCCTTTCTTCGCTAGGGAGAAACAATGAGGCTGTTGTTGCGCTATAAGGTTAACCCTCAAACCCTAATGTTCAGTCGGACAAAACAAGTGTAAACCAAGAGTTGGCGGTGGGTGCTTTTAAATAGTTGCCTTCTCTCTTGCATATCAATTCAAAATTATAGATATCTACATGCGGATACCCCATTTTTAGCTTACTGCGAAAATTCTAAACACATTAAGCCACATTGGGCTATCTTTTCTGTCCACCGCGGGAAATCAAACCCCGGATTTAATGTTGCAAGTCCTTAAACCTATCGTTGTCCCACCGGGGGACAATTTTTTTAGATCAAAACTATTATAGCAACGTGTTTCTCAGACAATCCATATAACTTCTGCCTATAATAAGCGTCATCAGCTGAAGAAACTCTCTTTCCTTCTTTAGTTTTAAGTAATTTATCAGAAACTAATTTGCCCCCCAGTGGCACAGCGGTGTGTCTGCGGACTTACAATGCTAGAATTCGGGTTTCGATACCCATGGTGGGCAGAGCACAGATAGCCCATTGTGTAGCTTTGTGCTTTATTACAAACAAGCAAACAAGAAACTAATTAATAAACCAAAACACTTCACATTGAGTAATTTCTAATTTAATGAAAAGTCCTGACTCACACCTCCTTGACAATAAGGACCGTCTCCATCTGACGTAAAATTTAACGTTCCTGTAAAAAATTCCAGTAAAAAAATAGCATAAATTTCTCACTTTCTATCTAAAAGTATAAATAAACAAATACAGATGAAATTAAGCAAACAAAATGGTCATTGTTCGTTGCGTTTTTTTTTTATCTATTATAGCTTTAGAAAGTTTTGAACGCTCAGCTGCTCTCGCCTCGTTTCAGTACTACCGGTATAGCACCATGCAATTTGTACAAGATCCTGGTGCTAGGTATTTGACAGCCTGACAGGGAAGCTTCTTACATTTATCGAACTTTCATTCCCCGCATATGCAACTGCTGGCATATGCATGTAACACGTGCCCTGGACGTCATTTGGGGACTGCTCTACTTGACTCCGTGTAACTATTGTGCTCACCCTTGTACTCTAATGTTCGCCCCCCCCCCAGTGGCAGAGCGGAATGTCTGCGGACTTACAAAGCTAGAATCCGGGTTTCGATACCCATGGTGGGCAGAGCATAAATAGCCCATTGTGTAGCTTTGTGCTTAATTACAAACAAACAAACTCTAATGTCAATATTATTTTGCTATTATCGATGTGTTTTGACCCTTACAATGAAAAAGGTGGATTTTTTTTATTACAAAATAAATTCAGCACATTAACATTGTTGTACGTGTGCTTAATTAAACTTTGATTTTGTTATTTGTATTATATTTGCAACAAAAAAAGTTTCTTCACACAGTTTCACGGTTTCGTTTCCTAATAATCAAGATTCAATAAGAATGTCCGAATTCTGTGAATGGCGTGTCACAATCAATTTTGCTTTAAAATATCCCGACCATCAGAGGCGTCGCTAAATATTTAAAAGATTCGGGGCGCAGGAATTTTCGGCGTTTCAGTATGATATCGAGCATGATTTTTTCTTCTGATTTATTCAAGACATCAACTGGATATTTGGGGCACTATCAAATATAATCGGGAAATGGGACCTGTATACCAATGCCTAGCAACGCTTCTACCGACCGCGAAAATAATCTACAGTTTTATTAATCCCCAGCCCTCCAGTGGCACAGCGGTATGTCTGCGGAATTACAACGCTAGAAACCGTGTTTCGATACTCGTGATGGGCAAAGCACAGATATCCCATTGTGTAGCTTTGTGCTTAACTTCAAACAAAGAAACGTTAACCGTGGGGGTCAGTGGGGGATACATGCCCCAAAATTTTTTGACATGGTAGCAAAGTACCCATTTGGATGGAGAATAGAGACTTGTGCATCATTATCGGGGAAAGTCTCTGTTTGAACTTTGAATTCAATGGTCATGGTTAGCATAAATACTTGGATGCCCCCACCAAAAAAAAAAGCAAATCAAGTTTGTTTCGCCACCCATACTAGTCACGCATTCATCACAACAACAACAACGAGAAGGTTTGTAGAATGAATTATACGAATTTTTACTGATGTTCTCTTGGGTGTATATAGTTTCCTACAAATGCAGACAACTGATAACTGAACAGAGGGAATTCTTTGCCTGAAATTTAGACAGATCGAAGTACTAAATTATGTTAGATAGTTCAAACTAATTTGTCCTAATGAGGTGTTAATACATACGGCAGGCAGATTTTTGGAGGTGTTGTGATTCTCTGCTGATAGTATGACTTTTCACTGTTTTCCAGTCAACATTATTTCACTTATGTAATATTTTAAGTTATGGAGGTCATTGCAAGTATCTCGAATGTAAATGAAAATAAACTCCACAAAGGCTTATTTCGTATACTAAGAAAAAGTTATATTTAACTTTCTTTTCTTTTTTTTTTCATTGTCTTAACGAAAAAGCAAATAAAAACAAATGAGACTCCAAACTAAAATATTTTGAAATATAACTGATGAGTTAGAATAATATGAAAATTCAGCAAAACCGAAAAAAAGGGAATATGATGTTAAGGGGCTATCGAAACATTGCAGATGAATGACAAGGTGGTAAGGGTTCAATAAATTCTTAAGTTTTTTTTTCTGCGTCAAACATAAATTTCATAATGGACTATCTATGCTCTTCGACCGCAAATATCGAAATACAATTTATAGTGTTATAAGCCCTCAGAGTTATCGCTTAGCCACCGAGGGGACAATTTTTGAGGTAAATGTAAAGAATTTTCATTGAACGTTGGTGAACTCTTATGCCAACGCATCAATGAAATTGTTAATGTGGTTTACTAACATACATGACTCATGAACACATGAACACTTCGTGAAAAGAAGAAACAGAGTTTTAAATAATGAAAGGAATTGAACATGATTGAAGCTGAAAACAGGAAAGATTGTACGGAGCAGTACTTTTCAGCTGGGAATTAGTTTGGTGTGTAATTGTTGCGAATTTCTTTTGAATTAAAAAATAAGGACATTTTATAAGACATACACAAAAAATTGGGACACGTAGACAAAGATTAAGTATCAATTGTTTCGGTACACGCCGATATAAAACAGCACTGTCTCGTACGAATCTGGCCCAATGGTTACCTTAATTATGGGGAACACGAACACCCGCTTTATATTCAATATGAACCAAGAATTTTAACCCTTAAGTTTTATATCAAAGAAATATTTCAGTGATTGACAATGTTGTTCCAGCAATTTTTTTAATCAATTAATTAACATTAAATGTTCTGACACAATTAGCTTATATGAGACACAATCGAGTCACAATTGCCCATTTTTTGCTTTCGTGTCGTCGTTACGATTGCAAACAACGGCACTATTTTAAACATGTTTAACTCAGGGCTTACCCCTGACATTGGGCAGTGTCATTGACTATGGTGACACTGTTCAGTTTGTTTATGTTTTTCAATTTTTACGAATCATTGACCTTTAAATTTATTTCATTTTCCTTCCTATTGTTGGACATTGTTTAACTTTTAACTTCTTTCCTTTTTACTTTTTATAGTGTTTTACTTCCTTTTACCTTTTTAACGGTTCTTTGGCACGTATAGCTTAGCTGTTTTGCGCCATTAATCCCCAAACAACCAAGCAACTAGACGGCTAGCACAAGTAGCTCTCTTGTAACTTTGAGCAAAAATCAAACACAAATATACTCTGCTTCATTGCTTCCAAAAGCTTTGGATAAAAATAAGTACAAACCGATAAGACGTACCGATTTACCTTCGGGGTAATCGGGTAAGATCCACAGAATATTCGACAAAAAAGATTACCTTCCATGTCATTAAGAAGAAAAGGTAAAACAATGTCTCTACATATACTTGCTTTTGAAAATTGATGATTTGAAAGTTATCAAAACAAAAGCCAAATTTACATATGGCACACTAATCGGTTATTAATATTTAGGGTAATGTCACATATGTTACATTCATGCACAAAACACGAAATAACCACTATATTATCATACGGAAGGGTAGAGTCAGTGATTTGCATAATTGAAGTTGGAAAAGCAGCCTAGGCTACTACTTAATTTAGTCAAACAAACTTTCTAAGGAGGTGTCAGGTTTTTTTTTGTTTTTTTTTATTGGAAACAGTCATTTGGAGAATGACTGTCCTTTGCCCTCACCAGAACTTTTTCTGATCTGATGGCTTCAAACAATGCCTTCACACCACCTTCTCCTTCAGTTATGATGGTGGATCGGTGTTTCAACTGGCAGTATTCTTCCCTGCCTGGGTCTATCACACGTGATACCATAAGTGAATGACCCAGAACAATAGTTGTAACTACGACAAAATGAATTTAGCTACATCTTTTACCAATGTTCTGTAACAAAATGTTGAAATATTTTGTGTGTTAAACAAGGAGACAGAAAACATGTAGTGTGTCTATATATTACAACCAACAGTAGATTTTTAAGACTTGTTTTGTAGTTTTCATCATATTTTTGGTAGACACTCAAGGATGATAATAAATCAGGGAACAATGACTTGAGGTTTGTAAATATAGAAACAGTTAAACACTGCCCAAAGCAATTAAAGAATAACTGTTAGTTATGTAATGTATATCTTAGCTATTCCAAGGCACAATTACTGTCATAAGTAACTGTAAGTCATACTCCACTTCATTTTTATGTAAATTACACATCTCATTATCTGTCATGTGATCTGAAATACAAATTACTGCTGGATTTGGCCTATGCTCTTAAGTGAATATTTAGTAGAAGTGGTAATATATCTTTACAATTCATGACATTAAATTCTTTATCCCCCGAAGCTACAAGAACAGTTTATTATCAACGTTGCACGCCTACGATCAATGTTGTTAGGGTCGACCACTCTTCTGAAAAAATTATTTCCGGGAGATCATTGGTGTATGGAATCAATTGACAAGATGTGACATCTCTCTCAAGAGCATCCTACACATGTTTGATTGGATTAAAATTCGGTTAGTGTATAGGCAATTCCATTTGATCAATCCTGGGCTAGCATAGCCTGGTTGTTATGGTGCCCGATTCACAACCTGCTCGTCGCCGAATCGAAATCCATTTGCTGAATATCTTTGCTTTGTCAACATGGAGTCTCTTGGTATCCCAAAAGTTGGCAGTAGGTTGTTTCGACTAGCTGCCTTTCCTCTTGTCTATCACTTCAGAATCAGATATGACTAGCACAGATAGCTCTCGATTATCAGTCAATCAATCCCATCTTTATCTTATCACAATTGGATGGGATTTAGCATCCATTAAGTTGCATTAGCATCACATTATAACACCCCTGCGGGCTGATAGGGCGGACAGGTTCTGTGATGGGATTCGAACTCAGGATCTGCAGATTGCGGGTCAAGCACCCTAAACGCCAGGCTATATCAGGCGTCAATAAAACAGATCTCCAAAGTGGGTTAAAATGACCCCCATATAACTCATAACAACTGTTATTTAAAATAAATAATGTTTTTTCGCAACTGAATTTAAATCACTTAAATAATCCTATAAATATTCCCAGCTTGGATCGGAAAGGTCGGGCGGCATGTACAAGTTGCGCATTATATAGAACAATGGCATAAAATAGTTTGAGTTCTAGTGTAGAGCTGCCTTACCCAAAGCTGCTCATCACAAAGCAATCACAGTTATAAACAAGAGGGAATCCTGAATAGCCGTGGCACTTGAAATTCTTTTAGGCAGGATTAGAGTAAATTAAACAGACCTTTCTTACTTTTTATTAGCTATATATTTGTGCGGCAGCAATACCAAGCGTGAGACGCGCGTATATCCGATTCAATTTTATTACTCATCAGGATCTCTACCAACTTACCATCAAATTAAAATTATTTTAGGCAGGGTTAGAGTAAGTTAATCTATGAGACCTTGGGCGTTTTCAAATACATCAGTGGAATGGGTTTAACTTCCCGAGTACAAAAGTGAACTTATATCTCAAATCGGTCAAGAGATGATGGAGCTATGAGCTAAAAGATTGTACTTGGGGAAAAAATACTCAGAGCCGTTCTATGAGCCACTATGCCGCTTCTAAAAATAAGCAAGCTGGAGCTGTGTTTCTTGTAGAGCGTTTTCGGCTGTTTATAATTCTTTATGCTTCAAATAAACAAAGTGAATTTATCTAAATATCTACTTTGTAGCTGTCAAAAAATTCAAAGCGCTTATCTTGGATCAAAGTTGTTGGAACACAAAAAAACTGAAGTAGCGCTTTTATCATACACATTCATGTCCATTGGCCAATGTGTTTATACACGGGGTCATATGAACAATAGTTACATATAAGTGAATAGCTGCAACAAGTCATAACTGATGATATACAGGGGTGGCCGTTTTACCTCACTTTTCCTTACTTCTCAAATCAAATTGAAATTTCCATTTGAGATAATTTCCTGCAATATTTCGTAGATGATTATATTCTCAGATTTTAAGAAATATTAAGTAAAATAATTATAAATATATTTATTTCCAAAACTTGCTAACTAATATATATGTATATATTTTGCAATTATTGATTTTATTGCATACTTATTTCTTAAGGCTAAAACGAGGTTATATATTGTGTCCGATAGACGTACCAGTGTTAATGCTTTAACGGGGTACATATTCGAGGGGAACAAGTTTATGTACTCAAGAAAGGGCTCTAGAGGGGGACAGTATACGTGCCTACGTCAGTGAGAGTTACGTTGTTTTGTGCAGCATATCCGCACGATCAAACGTTCTTATAGTATTCGTTAATAACGTAACTAACATACTTTGTTTTCCTGCATAAAACAACGGTAACCGTTTCACAAGATTGTAATTAGCTATATTTATAATTCGTTTAGGTCAAAGGTTTCTTGAAGGTCAACAGTTGCTTTCTTTTTTGATTGACCACTTAGAAATACATTTACGTACTAGATAATTTTGACATTTAAAAATATACGTTTAATCTTGATGATATATTTTATAATCAGCTACATTTGCGATCGAAAGAAATTACAGCTTAGAGGTATTTGTCGTACATTTATTTTACAAAGGGGAAATATTTTAGCGTTTACTTACTTCTCCAACGACATCTTGTGTTGTCATATGCACTCATCTAGTTTAAAATGACGAGAGCTGAATGCAAAAGTATTGTTTCATTCCAAGATCAATGTCATCGTTAATGATTAGGGTGTCAGTTCCAGTTACTAGCAATCTATTCAATGCCTCAGTGTGGTAATTTAGTCACAATGCAATAGATAAGTTTGAACTCCTCTCAGTAGACTCCAAACACGAACTAGCGACTTATTAGTGCAGTGAAAAGAAAATCGGTGCCAAGTCTATAGACCTAAGACCCATTCATTATTTTATTATAATAATAATAATGTTACGACAGCGGAAGTCACGTGACGCTGGGAGCATGCGCGCTGGAGTTTCTCGAAGGATCATGAATTTGCCCGGCAACTCTAGTCTGATCGAGACGCCATCTTTTTAGTATATAAGCCTGGCGGGATTGAAGAGATAGATAATTGAGTCAAGCGAACAGTAAGCACCGTAAGTAAAGTGTGTGAATCACTGTGATTTATAGCGTATGTTATAAAGATTGTTAAGTTTAAAGTGACTGTTGAAATTCTGTGTATTACAAAAGGTTGTATCAAGAACGAATAAACTAGTTTTAAACAAGAAAGGACTTATATCGCTGAACTTTCTCGGAAAGAATTTCTAAGGGAAATTAACAAACAATCAGATACGTAACAATAATCATTTTTAAATGTATCTCTGAATTGATATTGTTTTAAAGTAAAGATACCTCTCCCTCCACTAAGTAAAGTCAGTATTCTGGACTTCATCCCAGTAGGGACAGTGGCTATATCTAGTCAATGGTTACACTAGAATTTCTGGATAAATCTTGCTCAATTGTGATCACTTGATACACCACAAAGCATACATGGCATTCCTATGTTACAATTACTTGCCTTTTTATTCTTTTACCTTCTCTTTAGTTCTTTTGCTTTCACAACCAAAAACCCACTTTTATTTACAAAGTCAGACGACTTCACCATATGTTAGTATGATTAATCCTAATTAGAACCAATGGGACTTAGGACCAATGGACTCTAGGACCAGTGGTGTATAGAACTATACATCAGCTCCAGAAAAACCACATCATAGTGCCAAAGTTTTTATTTTGTTTGTTGATACTTTTTTCATATTGTGACTTGAAAGACACTATACTGAATAGTGAGACATATCAAATTTAGTACTGGATAAGTTACGGCTTATATTTGCTTTAAATGTTAATATTTCATAAAATCTTTACAAGTATTGTTTAGAAAATTCAAAAAATATAGCTTAACTGATTTCATTAGTTTTTTTTCAAAATGTAGCGCGAAGCTACACAAGGTTTATATGCGCATAGCTGTCCCTGATTTTGAATTCATAAACTAGAGGGAAGACAGTTAATTAACAACACCTACTGTTACCTCATGGACTACTTTTGTCGGATCGAAAAATGGAATTGAATTGTTACTCTGACAGAGCACCCACGGCCTCAAAGTGCGGAGCATGCTTTTACGGCAACGTGTCACGAACTATGTATCCCTGGATTTACAGTCAAAACACGTTAACTACTTAACCATATCAGGCTTAAGTAGAAAATAGTTTTTCTTGCAGGAACTATTTTCACTGTAGAAATTTTGGCCTTTAAAGAAAGGACAGCCAGATAAAATATAACACACACTGTAGTGTGGACTACCTATCTAAAACTGACGTATGTATCAATTTTAAAATTAAGCAAGTTGTAATGTTTCTAGTTGCAAAAAAAAAAAAAGAACACTTTATTTGCACGTGTTTTTATACTTTCTGCCGGTCTTATAATCCAGTATTTTAACGTAATTGCTTTTTAGTTTCTTCAATCAATAAATCTAATTTGTTATCTTAGCATCGTTTGTCGTGAAATGTGTTTTATATTGCTACTCCTAGATGGAAAACAAAATAAAAATACCCCCCGAGCCTTGCTAATCTACAAATAGAGAGGGGTTTAATAATGAAACGTCGAAATTTTTCAGATTTATTTTCGCTGGCAATCATTACTCGTAATGGTCGTTATTGTTTTTTATGTTATGTGTTATTAATCATAGAATGTTAAAATTTATGATTTTATGAAATTGTATTCAGCTTTATTTTATCCTATTGGTTCTTACAGTAGATGAATATTCTTGCAGGCGTCTACTCTTTCTTTCAGTTTATTCTGGAATAACATTACAACGCTCTTTAGAACGTGACATCGAACACTGTTCAGCTATCAAAGCTCGTACTGTATTTCACACCTAAAAAGACTTGACCAAAACGTATTTAAATTTATATGATATGTTGTGCTGTAGCCTACAGAGTGCATAATTTTTCTCGTGATTCATGGCATGCGCACGTTTTACTGGCGTCACGACAGTACAAATTGCAACGTTAAGCGTCTCTTATGTGACGTCATTTTAGTGTGTACTGTTTGACTACTGTAAAGTGGTGCGAGTGGTTAAAACAGGTGACACATACAGGCGGCCATTGCCCCCCCCCCTTTGGGGAAATTAATAAAGAAAACAACTAATGACATATAGCTTCATAAGTAAACAATCCATAAGTTAATTTTATTTAATATAACTTTTTCATTTAAAAGAATAACGTAAATTCTGCATGCACAAATTAATGGATCATATCAAGGATATAACTCTAATTAACAAGATTAGTCCTAATTTTTTTATATTTCTAGAACAGTACAAAAATATCCTATTCTACTCTTTAACATTATTATAATCAGTAAAACCAATAAGTTCTCGTTCGATCTGACTAGTGCTATAATGAAATCTGATTGTAAGTGGTAAACATAAACGAAACCATGCCGCAGATCTACATCTTTCGTCCTATTAGCTTCCCTACAGTAGTTCCTTCTCACTCTACCAAGTTTTGTGTTCCTTCCAGGAAACCGCATCCACCACAAAAATCTCTTTTTAATGTTTTGTATTCATCCCTTAAAATGTTTCATTTTTGCTTTCCACGGAACCATATATTCCCACAATCACTATTTCTCCGAGTTGTCTTTATGCCATAACTTATGCTTAACGTATCTTCTCATCTGCCCCCCAACGAAGCTTTTCGTCTTCTATGGAACCTCGTCTCCCATAACCTTCTCTTCTGATGTGTAAGATTTCTTGCCAAAAAGATGTGCTCAAAATATCTCATCTGGCTTGAATTGCTAATGCAAGGAGATTCTTCGCTCCAAGTTGCTGAAAACAGAATCTGCTTGCAGTACTGAATATTCGAGGCTACCAGTAGTTTACCAGTATTAAAGTCTTTCATATATTGGGATTAGAATGATCATTGAAACTTGTAGGTATGAAAAAACTGAAACGTTGTTTAAAATTTTATAAAGATTAAATTAGAAGAATATCTCCTTATAAAGCATAAAGTAGGTGTATACTCACAGGATTGTATTAGAAGAAAAAACAATTTGCAATATTTTAAATTCGACATGCTCACTTTTTATTTCTTTGTTGGTTTTAGGCCTGTAGCAACATTTAATTTATTACCGAGCCTGTTTACCATTTTTCAAGGTTACACCCGATTTATTGTTGTTTTTAACTACATCTTAAAACATGCCATAAAAACACGTACATCTTATAAATTTGTAGTTTTCTCGTAACGAAATTATTTCAAAGTGTTTGTCGTGATCAGTGTTGTTGTTTTTTTCAACAGTTCCAAATTTAAAGAAACTCTTTTGGAAGTCTGTAAACTCATTTTGATTGTGTAACAGGCATTAAATATGCGGTATCCCATACTTTTGTATTAGATTATGGTTTATCAACCAACTATTGATATTTTCTTGTGGAATTATAAATAATGCGATATTTAACAAAATCCTCGAAGTATCGATATGTGAGTCACTGAGATATTTGATAGACTTTACATTTAAACTGAGCGTGAAATCAATATCTGAACTTCAATTGAATGAGTTTCGAAAATATATAATCTTTTCTAATTCTGATAAAAGACTTAGCACATAGAATCACACACAAAAGGTGCAACGAATTTTTTTTAAAAAAGACCCAAAATTCGAGCGCTTTCGAATAATTGACTAAATTTTGACTCTACATAAGTAATGACTTCTTTATTCAAGATTGTAGTTGATTTTCTAGGTTGTGTTAATATCTGTAACATTGATTAGAAATATCATTTATAGTATACTCACATAATTATATATCCTTCTAATTATACACATCTCAGGATTATGTGTTATTGCTTTTCAAAAACTATATATTGTTCTCTTAATTAACAGGTTACTCTCTCGGCAATAGAACCTTGCCGTTACATCCGTTGGCCCAGGAGGGAACTTGAGCTTTTTTTAAATAACAACCCTTTCATGAGAGTTATTCTTCGTAATCTTATTGGAAAAGATATTACTCACAAACTCTACTCTCTCAACGAGTATCACCGACCTGAAGGAAAGCGAATAAGAAGTCCTTCAGCATCCGACTGGTGGCGTCATCAGATTCCAAGAAGTTTTAGCGTCGACGCAGTTCACACTGGAACTAAAGGACACGTGAGATCACTGTTATGGACATCACGTGATCGCCGGACAAGCACCGCCCCTTCTGATAGTATAGGTAGTACTTCTTCCAACGTCACCATAGTTCTTCCTCTCTGCACGCCTATACGTAAGATTAGTGTGGCTTAATAAGTTCAAGTCACTTACGAATAAACTAAAATCACCAATATTTTTTCCCACAACCTAAGTGATCACTGTAGAAAACTAGACGAGATAAACAAATTAAATATACAGTTATAATGTAAAATATATTTACTGACACTTAATAGCAAACCCCATGCCAAGACCATCTGAGAACAGATCAGTTAGGTTAATGGTAGAGAATGCTATCTTATTGAGACGAATGTAGTTCTCAGAGAAGACCAACTAACATTCAAGGCTTTCATTTTCCTCCCATCACTCTTGCTTTAAATTACACAATAAGCTGTAGAATTCTGCATTGTTAATATACACCAGTTTACCCTAATGATAATGCCTGATGTAAAGCCTGTTTGTAGACGTAAAACAAAAGTAGTTAATTTATTCATTGATTAATTTTAGTGACTGTTTTCGTGTTTTTACACCAATCTCATCCATATCAGAATTTCCAGTTCAAAAACCCACCGATTTGTATAATTTCATAATTATCATTTTTACCCAAGTTTTAATGTAAAAGTTGTTGAAGGCGTTTTTTTAAGTGACACGAAAGGCATCTTATTCTCTATGATCAGTCATACAAAAACAAAATGTTTAGTAAAAGTCCAAAGTAATTGAAAACGTGTAATATGTTTCATGTATCTTCATGTTACTGCTAATAATATGCGTTTAATTAAGAAGAGCATCCGGAAGGTGATCCTTTGTCTAATTATCGGCATCTGTAACCATGCGAATTTAAAATACAAAAATATATTTATAATAGGTAGCTGGTTCCTTTTTTTGGGTGTGTAGCTTAAAAAGTACCACTTTGCCCTTCTCGAAACAGTGTTTAACCACAATATTGTTCTCCTCCTTCTGGAGTTGATACTGGATACAGCTAATGCAAACAGTTACTTGTATTACAGTGTTATTATTATGAGTTTTTCCTATCAATGTGTTTGTTGCCCATGTTGATCCATAGTTACCTTGTTAGTTGGTTGTTGACGTCTCTTAGTTGAATTGTAAGTAATGCCGAATGTGGAGCCAATAACCTATTGTTGATGAATGTATCCGTCTATAAGCCACTATATATACTATGTGGTGTTCGTGATAATGCATTCATGCATCTCAGGCCTAGATTTAAATGTCGTTTTTTGTTTTTGTTTAAGTTAAGAAAAATATACCAGTAGGTATATTCAAGTTTTACATATTTACTTAAAACTGATAAAACATTTCAGACAACTGGACAAGGCTCTTTATCGCCGATGTCAGGGTAGTAAATACATACGTTGTATATCCATGTAATATTTTACTAAAACTCCTTCAAAGAGCAAGGACAACTGGATAAGTTTTAGTGGTATGAGTTTCCGAGGCAATTCAGCTTCCTACTCAGATAAAGTGCCGAAGAAATGAAACGTTCATGAATATTATAATCTAGGATATCATTGGATATGTCCAACATTAATCACTCACCTCTGCCGATACGAAGTTTGAAATGTGTGATAAAACGAAACCTCATGTCTGGCACCTCGATCTAATTCGGTACTATGAGCCAGTGCATCCACTTTATGTGGAGAGCCCCATGCTGCTGGATTTCAAGTATGGGCTTTAGCTCTAAACTGGTTGTCACTGGTGTGAATGTAAGGCGTTGGTTCTCATAGTGCATTGAGAAAAATCGTTATGTGGAGCTACTACTAGCCTTTGTTCATTCCAATTTGCATTCGAACTGATAGAATAATCAATGATGAAAGATTAAAAGTTAAAACACTGTTTGAAACGCGGAATTCAATTATTGTGTTTTGGTTTAAACCAAGGATTATCAAAGGAATTCTTAACACAGATATTAAATATTAATTCGCCTATGTTATGAGTTTTAAAGACAAATATTTAACATTGCTAGATTAGTTAGTAGTTTCAAAATGTAGTCAGTAAAAAGCACAGATCATAAAATTTAATCCTGCGGTTAAGTTTCTATAATCTTATAAATGCTAATTTCTATTTTGAAATGACAAAATGCATAGAATACAAACATACGACCAGCAACCCCAAGAGACAACTTCATATTAAAGCCGTAGTTAGAATTTTTCTTACTGTCGTCATTTTGAGGTGGTACCTACCACCCTGCCATTGTCATGCTACGTTTGGTTTGTACACAATGAAAACGTTAGTGGGCTTGATGAAAGGAATGGTTAAGTTATTGAAAAGTTAGGATTTGATCACCGACTGAGAGTGGTGGGTCTGGCTTCGATGGCAACCTGTAAAGCGTACTAGATACGACTGTGCTGTCACAACCGTTGTATGTGTATTGTCATGGTGTGGACCTGTTTTAGTTCGTTCCGCCTTATCCGATACACAGTCAGAAGAATATGAATATTTTATTTTATTAACAAAGTATGAACAATGAAATAACTACTTGCATTAAGGGAATACTACTTGGTGACGACTGTACCACTTTCATCATGATAAGGCAGGACGTCATGCTGTATGTTGTGTCCAGTAATGGTTTAAGATGCATAACGTCCAAAATACGCTTTAGTCATTCCAGATATTCGACCTGAATTCAACTGCAATACCATAGGATGTTTTGGAACACCAACTTTTGATAAAAACAGTAGAAAGCGACGTCTTTCAACATTTGAAACTGTTTGGCAAAGAAATTCTCACTGTATTTCTCAAACTGCGAAACAAAGATTGGTGGCATGTATTAGCATCAGATCCAATCTGTGGTTGAATTCTAAAGATTGGTGGCATGTATTAGCATCAGATCCAATCTGTGGTTGAATTCTAAAGATTGGTGGCATGTATTAGCATCAGATCCAATCTGTGGTTGAATTCTAAAGATTGGTGGCATGTATTAGCATCAGATCCAATCTGTGGTTGCATTCTAAAGATTGGTGGCATGTATTAGCATCAGATCCAATCTGTGGTTGAATTCTAAAGATTGGCCCACTCCATTTTAAAAAGGAATCTTAGTGACGAAACAGCACACCCCTTTTCCCCAAAGCGTACTATTCGAATATTTTTGGTAATATAGTTTACATTAAATTACAAATCTACATTTTAATATTAAAAAATAAAGTGATAAGGTTGAATAGTTAATGCTGAAAACGGGCTCTAATTAGTGAATATGAAGGGTTTCCTTAACCCTAATTAGTCCTTTATCTGTGTTCCTGCTAATGTTTCTGAAGTGTATTGCAAAGCACATATTAAAGAGAATTAATAATTAAAGAAATATTTCATGCTTTTCTATTACAGCTTATTTTTAACGTTAATCAATCTGCCATAACGTTCGCTCCTCTTGGGAATGAAAGTACAAGGTGCTTCACGTTGAACTTAAGTGAACACTTCAAAAAACATAAGATCATGAGAATGTTTTCAGCTTATTTTAAGATTACAAAAGTGCGAGCGAAATCAAAATTTTAGTAAATAATTAAACAAGAGTTCAGTAATTCACTCATACGGAAAACAATTGATGTTAACGAGCACTAGTGACTGGAGGTAGCTATGGTAATCCATAAGAAAGGATTACATTATTGTAGTTTTTTTCTAAATATAAATGAATTCATTAAATGAAAGTCATACCTCTTTGCAATCTAGTAAAAAATTATAACAGATTCACTTCAAGTTTATAGGCTTAGAAATAATAGGAAACTCGGTCTTTTTAACCTTACACTTCAAGAAGCCTCGTAAAATTCCATTAAATGTGCAGCATGTCGTATAAATTACAAAACCGTTAGACTAGTCTTCAGAAGCTTTCAAGGTAGATGAGCATTTAGCGTTTTTCCAAGCGTGGATTTTAGAAATCAATATTATGTTACAAAATCAAGTTACTTTACATGTAAAGCTTTTATTAAAAGATTGATTTATTTAATTTGTAAATAATGTTTCGAAATGTTTGTTATGACATAAAACTTAGAGCAAATTCTCCCAGTTTATTGTTCGATCTTTAGCAGTTACGCAACTGAAATTCTACAATACATATTTATTTATTGTTCTACAATACATATTTATCTATTGTTCTACAATACATATTTATCTATTGTTCTACAATACATATTTATCTATTGTTCTACAATACATATTATCTATTGTTCTACAATACATATCTATCTATTGTTCTACAATACATATTTATCTATTGTTCTAAAATACATATTTATCTATTGTTCTACAATACGTATTTATCTATTGTTCTACAATACATATTTATCTATTATTCTACAATACATATCTATCTATTGTTCTACAATACATATCTATCTATTGTTTTCCGCTTGGAAAATGTTACAGATCAACTGATGTTTGGGGAGACAATTCAAAATTGTTACAATCTTAAGATCAAATTAGAGATTTGCACTTTAATATATTGTATAATTAAAACCTATCTGTATAGTTTGACGTTGTTAATCGTCGATGACGTCATAGCCAGTAATAAAATAATTTTTACCTTCTCGGTATCATCTCGTTTTAAGCGATAAATAGAAAATGGGATTCTTACACTAGATATCCTTTTATAAGCCTTTATGTATGGCGTCCACCTGTATTAAACATCTTTTTAAATTCTAAGTAACTTCTAATTTCAATCAAGGATTCCATATCACAAAGTGATAAATATTTTATATCGATCTCTGTCTTATTCGGCTGGTAATTAGTGTTAACACTTTTAGCTTTCGACTTGTACATATTGGAAGTTTTGTTCATGTTTGTTGTATAAATAAACCTAGGATTATCTTGTCCTCAGTTTCAGATCCTTATGTGGATGATGTCATATCTTTAAGGAAAACTATTTCTGCTGTCGACTCTTGATTTTTCTCCTTGTCATACATGCTTAGCAACTTTCTGAAATGCGTTATAAATATATATAATTTTGCTGAATCTTTGAAAGCTCCTAAAACATTCAGCATATAAAAAATATTGAAAGATAGATAATAATATTATAATTTACACTCATGAATTCTGTTATTTATTCGATCACAAAACACACCCAGTAACATCAATTTCATTTCCCGAGGGCTGTAGTATCTAGGTGGGTCGATAGGGGGTGGGGGTGTTGCAATATGATTTGTTTGTTTTTGTTTTGTTTTAATTAAGCACAAAGCTACGTTGTAAGTCAGCAGAAATACCGCTGTGCCACTGGGGGCAATGCAATATAATTTTTTGTTTGTTTGTTTG
>NW_013666310.1:235905-237998 GCF_000517525.1 Limulus polyphemus
AGTATCGAAACCCGGATTCTAGCGTTATAAGTCCGCAGACATACCGCTGTGCCACTGGGGGGCTGCAATATAATGTTTAACAAAATTGAGAGTTTTAGCTAAAAGGAGAACTTGGGACATTTTACAAAGTGTTAGCTCAACATTAACAATTTATACAAAAAACAAATTAAACTCAATTATATATACCAAATACTGACTCATATCATGACTGTTTTGTAATGAATCAGATTTCAAAAAAAATATTGTATTGTCTATTTCTTGCTTGTTTAAAGGAATGTTTGTTTGTGCTTGTTAGAAAATTAAGGATGTACGTAGTTCTTTTAGCTGCCTGGTAAATTAAATACAAAATAAACATTTTTAATTACTTAGAGTAAGTTCTAACGCTATGAATTACTTGGCCTCTCTTATAAAGTTTTTATTACAATGTAATTCTATTGACCTTAATTGTATAATATTTTTATCGTGAGTACTCTGAAAGAAAAAATTCTCTAGCAAATCTCATTGAAATATTTTTATTCCTAGTTTGATACTTACTTGTATTTTTTAGTACTACGCATTTGTACGTTGTTAAATCTGTAAATTAATAGATCAATATTATTACTTACAACCTTGTCTTTTAATGTTCAATGTTCTTCATGTAAAACAGGTTAAAATTTCAATATCATAAAAATTAAATTGATAATTTAAGATTAACAAGGAAGCAATGTTTTATACATTTATGTAATAAAAATATATCAAAATTGGTTATTAATTGTGAATTAGTTAGAATAGTATTGTTACAAACGGTTCTATTCTCATTTTTTTTTATTGTTATAGTTTAAAATATATATCCGGAAACATTAACTAAGAAAAATCTGTTTGAGAATTATTCTAAAAAAAATGATCAGAAATATGATTATAACCTTATATTTCCTATCATGTTTCGTGTTTTTAATATTCTGCCGTGAAAGCTGTTACTGTTAACCAGAAGAAATTTCTTTAACATTTTGAGATTCTCAAAACGATTGCTATTATGCTTATTTCTTATCTTCTTAGCGTATTGTAGAAAGAACCATGACACATCTTTTTCGTTAGCTTTTAGAGCACTAAATAATCTATAGTCCTGATTTAAAGTAGTGCATGGTTTGAGTTCACCGTCATGTTTTGTTCATTTCACTGTCATAACCAAAGGTGACAATATCGATTGTCTTCTGCATAATCAGGCGCGAAGAATGTGGGTTTCTTTTTATCCAGGTACAAACATATGTTACCAAGAGTTGTGTTTATACACATCGCTGAGTTGTGAAGACCAAACAATGAAAATGGTATTGTTGCTTTCGATGTACAGTATTGCGTTTGTGAAAGAGGAATACGCGCAAATAAGTGTTTTTCATCTCTGAACACATCAATCGGTGGAGAATGCATATGTCTGAAACTTTTAATTTGTCTATCTTAATCAAAAATAATGGCATAAACCTCGGTTCACATTCATATGTTGTTAAAAGCGACTAAGTATGAGTAAGGATGTTGTTCTGTTGTATTCCCCAACGCATTAATGTGTTACGAAGGACGAACATGTGAAACTAACTGGAGGTTTTCATACAGCTTTGGACATGATGACGTCGCTTAAATTTCATCATGTTTTGATTTAACTTTGGCACAGCGGTATGTCTGCGGATTTACAACGCTAAAAACCGGGTTTCGATACTCGTGGTGGGCAGAGCACAGATAGCCCATTGTGTACCTTTGTGATTAATTACAAAGAAACAAAGATTTAATTTTAAATTTCGGTTTTCTTTTAATTGTTTTCATTTTGGTATTTTTTTTTATTTTATTCAATTTCAGAATAAGTTTGCTTTAATGCATTTATTTATTATTGTATTTTATTGTATTGCATATTGTTTGTTTTAGCGCAAAGGTTCACGATAATTTCACTGCGCTGATTTCACTGCGAAAATCGAACCCCGTATGCTAGCATTTAAGCTCTCCAGCTTACTGCTCAGCATTAGGGAACACCTCTAATCTGAAAGGCACTCGACTCGCAATCTGAGGGTCGCGGGTTCGAATCCCTGTCACACCAAACATGCTCGCCCTTTCAGCCGTGTGGGCGTTAT
>NW_013666310.1:238943-247906 GCF_000517525.1 Limulus polyphemus
CTCATACAAATTTAATTCACAGTAAAAACGAATATATATATATATATGTGTGTGTGTGTGTGTGTGTGTGTGTGTGTGTGAAATTAACAATATTAATAAAATTGCACTAAAATGAGTATATTCTTAGTCAGTTTGACTAGAGGGAAGGTACCTAGTCAACATTACCCAGTTTGACTAGATGGAAAGCAGCTAGTCAACATTACTCAGTTTGACTAGAGGGAGGGTACCTAGTCAACATTACCCAGTTTGACTAGATGGAAGGCAGCTAGTCAACATTACCCAGTTTGACTAGAGGGAAGGTACCTAGTCAACATTACCCAGTTTGACTAGATGGAGGGTACCTAGTCAACATTACCCAGTTTGACTAGAGGGAGGGTACCTAGTCAACATTACCCAGTTCGACTAGAGGGAAGGCAGCTAGTAAACATTACCCAGTTCGACTAGAGGGAAGGCAGCTAGTAAACATTACCCACCACCAGCTCTTGGGCTACTCTTGACCATAAAATTATAACGCCCCCGCAGCTAAAAGGGCGAATATATTCGGTGATGGGGGACTTCGTGAGAGTGGCCAGGAGAGTTATAGGAGTTATGCACATGTAAGTTCCAAAATAAGTATAGAATTTAAATAAATCCAAATAAAGTTTGTTTGTTTTTTCCGAAGAATCGAGATGTCCAGTTTATGTTCAGTTCTGATAAATTACATCCAAATTTTAAATATATTTGGCTTAAGAATATCTTATGTATTTATGTTTTGAAAACGACCTTTCCTTTTTGTTTATTTATGAACATTGGTGGTTATTAAGGAGTAGGTCAACAAATTTCATGTATTTGTCTTTATACTTTATTATTTATTTTTTGTATTTGAAACCATGAGTTTATAAAATTTAACTAGAAATGGATGGAACCATCACGATGCACTTTGGATTCGATAAATAGGTGTGGAACAACTAATCCAGATCTTGGTTGTTTGTGTGTTTTTTATAATAAAGCCACATTGGGCTGTCTGCTGTGTCCACCGAGGGGAATTGAACCCTTGATTTCACCATTGTAAATCGGTATACTTACCGCTGTCCCACCGGGGGACTATTGGTTGTGTTCGGAGATGTATTGCGCTTTACCTTTCAAGGCTGTAAAACTGTAAAACTCACTTTCAAGAAACGTATAAACCTGTCAAAACATTACATAGAATCTGTTACCAGCATAACTTACTAAAATATATATATATATATTACAGTATACTAGAATAACTTTTGCTGTGGTGAATATTGCCACCTTTGATGATGACACTTATCTACGTAATCAGTAGTAAGTTCTAAACACTTACAGCACCTTTCTCCCTCCCTGTCATAGGCTCGTCACCGGCACACATCTCACGGCACTCAGCTTATAAATCAGACCCCAGCCCAACCCGACCCTCTCTGGCTGCTACCACCTGGCACTGCCCCTCACACGAGTCACCGTTCTTTTCTACTTTATCATCCGGGTCTGGAAGGACAGGTTTTTATACTTCAGATCACATATCTGTTCAAGCTTATTTGTAGGTTAGCTGGGTCAAGACTTATTTTTGACAACTGATGAAATTTGTTTAATGTTTCGCTTTATATCATTAATACCACATATTTTTTTCCATTTATAGAACAGCTCTAACGGTCTGTTTTTATTTATTTTTTTATGAATAACGAAGTATTATAGACTGACAACATTTAATGCTAGAAAATATGCTAACCCACTCAACACATATAGAAACACCCTTAATTCTCTAACCTAAACTGTTATAGAACACACACAAATAATCTATTAAAAGATTGTTCTACATGTTTACAAATGCATACTGAAAATAATGTGAACGTTTATTCAGTCATCAACATTTAACAGTAGGTTCATCTTTAAGACAACATCAGTTTTTTTTACTAGCAAAGGTTCCCGTGCGAAGCACGCTGAGAGGTTTACCAAGGTTAACGTATCATTTATATGATTCATTTATTGATTTTATAGCAATTGTAGTATTAATGTTTTACCACTTACGAATATAAATAGTTTTTCTGTTTTGTCCTAAATATGCCAGTAATGTTTGAAAGTACTTAGACTGTATGTAATAAAGAAAGAAAACTGGAGAAATTTCATTAACACCCCCTAGCGACCACCCCCAACTGACTGACCTATATTCATCCATCATTGGAGCTATGAAATCTATGCATTTTAAGACAAAAACGACTTATTATTGACACATCCAGAATCATTCCTAGTTGATTAAACAATATTTGACAGGTCCAAACGCAAAAGCCTAGGAGGAGTTAAAGGACAAACAAACATACAAATTATAGAAGGATTAAGCTTAAATCACCTATTAAAGACAGATATTATTAGGTTTACTTTCGAACTTCACTACGAAATTGTTTTTAACTAAGTGCGTAGGAAGCGGGGGATTCCGCTACCACTCCCACTTTTCAATCTGTTCCGGTAAAAGTGCATCAAAATTAGGAAAATTACTCTCAGGAAAGGCAGGAGAATGTATAAAATTTAATCCAGAACCCAAGAGCTTCCAGAACCCTAAAGCGAGACCTAGACCCAGGCTGAAATGGGTGCTCCTGTAGCGCATATTCCCTCGCTTCGTTCGGTCAAATATACCTTGAGCCTCCCCAACTTACCTCCTATACTTCTGGCTATATATGCTATAGGTCTAGCTAAAACTTTTTGGTTGTAACATTACATGTTTTTAAAACACAATAAATGAATTGGCAATTGCATTTTGATCAGTGCTTTCGACCTATATAGTTTCAAAATAACGAATGTGTTATTACTTTCTTCGTTGTCATAAACCAGTGTTTTAAGCGCAGTACACACGATAAAAGTTTCAGAAATGCTCTAATATACACGTACAAAATGTTTCCAAAAATTTTTTTAATAATTTTGACTGCTATTTTGTGACAAGGAGGACGTTTTTCTTCCTCGTGGTCCGGCATTCTTCCTTGATTAGTTGGAAATAAAGGGTTCTTGAAACTTGTTACCTAATTTTGAGCTGAGTTCAAAACCAAGTAACCAGTTCCCAAAAACATTGCTACATACACTGAGTAACTTTGTTACTGAAACAAAGTTACGATAATATGTCTAGTGTGTTTTCTGTATTTTGGGGTGTGGAAATTGGCCAAAAGAGCTGTTTTGTCACCAGAAATTCCTGGTGTAAATACTGTGTAACAACAAACAGTCATTAGTTGTTTGGGCAGTGTGTATGTGTGCGTTATATTTGCCATTAGATGTGAAGCGCAAATTAGATGTGAAGCGCAAAACTTCTATGGCAAGCTCTTTCAGTATGATTGGAAGAGAAATAAAACTGGCTTTTTAGAGTTACTGGATTCTGTACACCTAATTCTGAAGACGATTTGAATATAATGTGTTACATACTTACATCACTACAGCAAACTCCTTAAAATTTATTGCATAACATCAACTCATTTACAAAGTAATGATTGTCAGCACAATTTGACAACTTGGACCCATACGTATATAATGTAGTCAAATGTGAGTGACTTGCGTTACTTTCTAAAAGTGATAATGATAAACATGGAAAGATGCTTAGGTCTTGAACGATCAAAGTGTGAATACATTGTCTTAAGAGTTTTGTCATATGGTTTGATTCGTAGCATGTTTCGAGAATTACTTAATCTTGAGTTATGTAGATGTAATATTTCTGTAAATTAGGTTCTTTAACTCATGTTATAAAAGTATAGTGTCAGTTTCTGACAAACAAAGAACGAAAACTGAAATATCCGAAACTTTTTTTTCTACCTACTCCTCCCCCCCCCCCAAAAAAAAGGAGGCGCAATTTTTTGAGGAAAGTCGGTGGGTTTATATGATGGTTTCAACATATTTAAACAGTTTGATTATGTTTTCTATATTTAGCTCACTTGCAGAATATTTTCAGGATCCTTACAACAACAGACTGATATATATATATCAAGACGTCTCTCATTTTACGAGATGTTAATTACGAGATGTTAATTGCCTGAGGAAGGTATCATATGATTCTTTTACGTGTCTTTTCAAACAGGAAGTTTTATGTAGGGAAGCAAACAAAAATACTAAAGTGACGGGAAAAGTAAACATTTAAGTGTTAAGAATTGTTGTATTATGTATGGTTTATTTCACTTGCAGCGACTTTGTACATGAAACAGATGTGTTCTTTTGCTTGAATGAATATGTTGGGCATTTAAAAGAAAAACAAATATTTGTAACTAGCAGGTGTTATGTAATCAACATTGAACGATCAGTTGTAATAATTTTATGTGCTTTGGTATATGTAATTTCAAATCTATTCATTCGTATTAGTGAGCTGTGTTGTATTTGCAAGATTTATAATAGAGTTCTTAAATTTTATAGCATTTCTTATTTGCAAGTGAAATCAGTTATCTGCCCTAAAAATATCATTATCGTAAAAAAAGTACACACATACGTTTATATGTACAACTAATCAAAACGTCATAATGTTGGAGCGAAAAAATGAACAAACTCTAATAAAACAGTTCACTTTCTTATAAAGTGGAAGGTTATATAATAATTAGATTAAATCGTCGAGGTCCGTCCGAAGTCTGTGCATTCCATCAAAAGAAGTTAGTGATTCATTTGGTGAAACTCTCACAATGTTGAAATGTAACTCTAGGGTTTATATAGTTTGAAGCTAAGATAAGTTGTAGACAATTTGATATGCTTGTCTATTTTGGTAATTTGTTCAACATTCGTAATCAATTTAATGCTGACGTTCAAACACACAATTTGATGAGTAAAGTTTAAGAAACCTTTCCAGTTACAGACAGGATCTTTCTGTATGATTCTCCTTCTTTTGTGATTACATAAGCTGGTCTTAAAATGGTGAGATAGAAGGTCTATGAATGTTAGGCGTCGGAGGAGGAGCCACGATCCAATAAAGGAGGATTAGCACACAATTCGGCCATCTTCCCCTTAAATTTCGATGCGTTTGCAATTTTTCCAATTTGGATTCAGTTATTTTTTAATAAAGACTCATTATAAAAGAGATAAAAAAGATATTTGTTAGCTGAAGATGAGGGTATTAGAGTAAACAGTAGAAGTCACCAAAATTTATCGTTTAACTGCTTATTTTCACATTCATTTCGCTTTGTTTTTTCCTGATTTCACCTCACTGTATCAAGATAGGCCCCAATTGCCATTCTAATTGTAAAAAAATAAAATAAAATCCAGGAACATGTGTACAAGAAACATTCTAGTTTGCGCCCCCCCCCCTTCGGCAGGTGCATTCCTGATAAGGTTCATTCACATTCAACCTTGCTCTTCCACACATACACGTTTTGTTGTTTGTTCTTGATTATTCGCGCTAAGCTATCAGCGCTAACCGTCTTTAATTTTCAACTGATAGACTAGAAATAATGCAGTTAATCGACAGCAACCACCGCCAACTCTTGGACTACTTTTATCTGATTGAGCAGTGAGATTTTTTTTTAACAGGGCGTCAACTGAGGGCCCGCAAATCACACTCCGGCACGGCTATCCACTGGGCCACGTTGGCCCTACAAATTTTTGCTTCCGACGCCTGTGCAGTTTATTGGTTAAGATTGAATCTTGTTTAAGATTTTTTTTACCAACGAAATATATAAAAAAGACAAAATCTAGAAGATAGAGCAAGCTACATCAATTTTCGAAGATTTCTGAATTCTTTGAGTAACAACTTTAAATGATCAGCTGTAATTGCTCAATCAAAAGCTAAATGTAATAATATTATTGATGATCATATCAACGATATGATAAAGTAAGTGTGACGTGTAGAAAAAATGTTCGTATATATTCAGAAAATGTTTAATAGGGATATTAGTATAAGTGGTAAACAGGTTTTTATTGTCAAACAGTATTAATGCAATCGTGTTTATATTTAATGTGTCTGGTGTTTTGTTAGTTATTGTGCAGTTAATTATGCTGACAAAATATTATATATATAGTATATTGTTTCTACTGTGATACCAATTATTATGCCTACTGTTTATGCTCGTGTACTTCTGTGAGTTCTTTCTCTGTCGATATGAATCCCTAACATCTCTTGAAAACTAAATACGCAGTTTCCAGAACACAATAATCCAGGAAAAACTTTAATTTTTTATAGTTCTTTAGTCTTTTGGGAGTCGGATATCAAATTCTGGATTTTCACACTACCTCTGATAAAATTCAAAGACAATAACCAGCCATTGGTCAGCTGGACTGTTTCTCACAGCAACCACTAAACAATCGCAAACAATATGTAATTCTATCAGTCTATTTGTTATCCATCCTTATCTATATATATATATATATATATATTTCAATTCGTCACTCCACACATTTACAAATCTATAATTGTCTGACATTCTAACTATATTCCATTTCAATTATCTAAATACACATTTCCATTTATGCGATGGTTGTAATGGTGGTTGATTGGTTGGAATGTATGACTTTCTTACATTTTTGATACTTTTAACGTTTTCGTTTTTAAAAAGTAATTTTGTTGAAAAGATTATGGTGGCGCATAATTTGGTACCAGATATAATTTAACTGTTTATCTATTCCCTTGCTTACTTAATCGAGACATTAACATGGAAACACGTTCTGTTACATTAGCAGGATCATGCAGAAATATACACGGTTCCCCTAATTCTTTGTGTGACAAAAATTAAGCATATATAGACTTATAAATGAATTTGAAGCGAAAGAAAATTAACCTCGTTGTATTCACCATGTTGCGCGTTTCATGTGCGAAATTATTTTTTATTTAACTATTCCAGTTCAAATCATTCGAACAATGGCAAGAAAATAAACTATTTTCAGATTAAACCTATCGTGAGCGCAGAAAATCTAATGATATATTTACCCAAACCATAATTTAACAAAGTCTGTATGTGTGTGTGTTTTTTTTCTCGTATAATTGGCAAACCGCTGGACCGATTTTCACCAAATATAACATGTACCCATAGATCCTCCAGAATGTGTCATGGGGTTGGAGTCGTTGTTTGGATCTGACCCCCTCCATATGTCTTCCCCTTGCGATGTGTCCGCTAATAACTAGCAAACAACTGGACCGATTAACACAAAAGGGGAGTGGCATAGAAGGATCGGCGTTCGGATCTAACCCCCCATGTCATCCTCGTGTTGAACAGATACGTCAGCTATTATTCAATGAGAAGTTAAACCGTCCGAAGTCTGCACATTCTACCAAAGTAGGAGAGTGGTTTATTTTACTGTAAGTCCTACCACAATTGTAATACAAACATAAAATCAAGGTATTGTTTGGAGTATATATACAATATAAACTGTAGGTCTGTTGAAAGTTAATTTGTGGTCCAAATACAAGTCAGTACCTCCTACAGTGAAAAGTGGACAAAGTTTTATTTAACTATAAAATTTGTTGGTGTTTTTTTTTCTTAGAATCGCTGAAAGTTTTAGTTTTTTAAATCTCGTAATGATAATTCGAACATCCCGAATACTTGCCTTTACTTGGACATAAAAAAAAAGACTAATTCCGAATTATAAATAATTTATTACATCACTGTTTCGGCCAACACCTTCATCTAGATCTGAAGATCAAATAAGTTTCTGTGTAGTTCAAACATCCCGATGAAAGCAATAAGCCAAAAACGTTGATGTAATACTTTTTGAGTCGTTCTAGTATCCAATCGCTTGAAACTGCAGCACAAAACTACATAAGATAGTTCAATAAAGTTAAGTTATGACACGAAATCTCTAAACATTTGCCACACTAACATATTTTACTACAGAGCTAGGTAAGTTTAATAAGTGTTATAACACTATTTGTTTCCTTTAATCTTAAATTCAAAAACAAATCACAATTTTGTCTTACTACGTCAGATTACGAAACGGTCACTACAATGACACGTAATACGATAGTTTTATAGCAATTAGATATCAATTTGACATGTTTTATAGTTACAAACACCATGTAATTTAACTAACCTGATATACAGACTGCCTATAAAACGTTAGTAATGGTTGTATTTATAAGACTAAATGTATTTCGAGAAGTTTCATTAGTGAATGTCGTTATTCGGAAGCACTCGTGATGGTTCCGGAAGTGTCCTAATATCGCATGCACGTAACGTGTTTTATCTAGTAGTAGTTTGGTTACTATATGCAATTAAAAGCAAAGCTAAATGGAAGGAATCTGTACTACACCAGAAAGAAGTCAGTAGGTTTTTGTTTTGCTTTCTTTTTCAGGAAAATTCATGTTTCACATATTGAAATGATTACACAGTTTTAAGTGGTAGAACGTGCTGTTGCGTGGCTACAAGCTACTCCTCAAATTATAGTTGGCTTTGGAAAAAAATAGCAGTAAAGTACGTCCCAGTTGGTGACGTCTTTCAAAGAAATGAATGTACAGGCTGTAAAATTCACATTGCGATGTAACATTTAGTAAAGTGGTGTGCATTCACAGATACAATTATCTAAAGATGTTAAGTGGTGTAATAGAAGTTTATAGACTTCTATTTTACGTAACTACAACGTGTAATATTAGGAGTGTGATCGAAACATAAATTGAATATATATAGATAGTTTATTTTATAACGGTTTATTCCATTTGGCTAATTTTTAATATCGATGACACTTGTTTGATAAGAAATGTATATATACATATATCTAGCAATGAAATTTTAATGCACTCAACCGTCATTAAATCAACCATCGTTTTGAGAAAGTAGCTGATCAAAAATAGAGAGTGACTTTTTCAGAGATATTCTAATTATAAGGCGTTTCTAATTTTTCTGGCCTTGTATTTCCATACTTCAGTATAGAATAAACGTCTGTGTTTTACGTAGATTCTCCAGTAAGAAAGAGATTAGCGTGCAATTTGTTATACAGATTTATACGTAGATTCTCCAGTAAGAAAGAGATTAGCGTGTAATTTGTTATACAGATTTATACGTAGATTCTCCAGTAAGAAAGAGATT
>NW_013666310.1:248384-253019 GCF_000517525.1 Limulus polyphemus
GAGATTAGCGTGCAATTTGTTATACAGATTTATACGTAGATTCTCCAGTAAGAAAGAGATTAGCGTGCAATTTGTTATACAGATTTATACGTAGATTCTCCAGTAAGAAAGAGATTAGCGTGTAATTTGTTATACAGATTTATACGTAGATTCTCCAATAAGAGGTATAAATACCTGTCGTTTGAAATTATACCGGTAGCTTCTGTCAGTGATTCAGAGTTCCCCATTTTGATTTTTTCATTACTGTTATCTAAATGACAGACACGAGACCACATCTTTAAATACACTTTTCCTTAATACCTTTCGTCACTTGATCTGAAACATACTAAGGAAGATTGCCGTCCAGCGTGACGACGAAGCTTAACTGTCGCTAGGTTTTGTGACGTTGGTGAACTATGTGTAAATATTACTAATGAGTTCGTGTTCAGTCAAGGGAGATACACTGGATTTTGTTATTATTATTTTTATTTGTTGAGCCAAAATATTAATCTTAGACTTTTTAAGTGTATGCTGAACGTAATTTGATTTGCTTTCCTGGATAGAGGTGTTTTCTTATAGACGAATAGATAAAGTAGTTGTGAAAATATTCTTTCATATTTAATCAACTCCAAATCCTGTAATATCTATTGTAATTTTCTTCTTATTGCTCCATCATCCATCAAAAAAAAAAGTCTTCTAATGGAATACATTACATGCTTGATATTGTGAAATAGGATTTTCAGCGTACTTATTTGATTTCCTTGGTGTTTTTGTTACTTTTTTCTTTTTACCAAAGAGAGAGAGAGAATTAGGAAGTCATTCAAATAGTTTCATGTTGTAGCAGATAGATAAAAAAACACGTTTCTTCTATTGAAGTCCTTCGAAGTAAATATCATTTCAACAAAAATAAATCAACTAATAAAAAAGTTAACTTACATCTTATGAAACCTTTTTTTTACTTCTGTTTGAAGAAATTGATGATTTTTACCAAAGTGATTTTTTGTTCATAACGATGGTAAAGTTTCCTAATATATTGCTGTAAGAAACAAATTTTGAGTGATTATGCCATTGTCACATTGCCATTTCTCGTGAGGTCTGGGGGTATGCCCCCAGAAAATCTTTTTAAAATTTAATGCTATGAGATTAAATCTTGAGCCAGTTTAACTACAAATACTGCATACACACGACGTAATGTATTGAAATAAAAGAACCAAGTTTTAATGCATAAGTTGTAGCTATACATGCTATTAAAAAAGGGATCAGGCCATGGCCTTACCACTTCCTACGGCCCTGTAATATGACCAGACTCTTCAAGTTAAATATCCTCAGACGTCTTTGTCACGTTTTCTTATATTTGTTTAGATTTCTAACACATTGGTAGAGCCGGCCCAAGGCAAAATTGTGGCCTGTGCGAACTTTGTATTCGACGCCCCTGCCCCTGTAAAACTGACAACTGTAAATTGTAATGTCTATTTGTGCTCCTTGTGGTAAATACTGTGTGCGGGGGCACACGTCGCCCACCACAAGGGGCATAAGGAACTATGAATTAACAAACAAAAGCATCTATGTTTTAAACAAAAACTACAGAGAAATTGAGAAGAATGTATAGATTTTTACATCCGTGATTCAGTATGAAATCAGTATAGATTTTGATGATGATAAAATTTTGTTGTAGTTTCATGGGTTTTCCAAACTTTACATTGGGCATTTTGTAGAAACCTACAAATTACTGTGTGGGCTGTACCAAAGAAAAAACAGTAGTACTTTTAGTGTTAATAAGAGCACCAAAAATGTGTTGTTTTTCACCCTGTTCGCTGCATGAAATTGTGAACAACAAAGATATTCGTCATTAACACGTTCTGGTTATGTTCTGTTATCTTAAAGCTGGAATTGTTGGCGGTACAGTAACGTGCTTGGGCGTTACTTTCTGCTATCTTAAAGTTGGCATTGTTCGCGGTACAGTAACGTGCTTGGGCGTTACTTTCTGCTATCTTAAAGTTGGCATTGTTCGCGGTACAGTAACGTGCTTGGGCGTTACTTTTTGCTATCTTAAAGCTGGAATTGTTCGCGGTACAGTAACGTGCTTGGGCGTTACGTTCTGCTATCTTAAAGTTGGAATTGTTCGCGGTACAGTAACGTGCTTGGGCGTTACTTTCTGCTATCTTAAAGCTGGCATTGTTTGCGGTACAGTAACGTGCTTGGGCATCATACTAAACTTCGTCTTGGCACACAGAAAAGGCCTATCGAATATTAACAACTGTGATGAAAGTATAGATGATGTTATTGTTCTTTAGGAACTATTTATTCAAAAGTGAACCTCGGGGCTCCACTGACGGCGTATTTGATAAAAGTGAACCTCGGGGCTCCACTGACGACGTATTTGATAAAAGTGAACCTCGGGGCTCCACTGACGGCGTATTTGATAAAAGTGAACCTCGGGGCTCCACTGACGAATATTCTGTTTCTGAGAAAAGCTATATTTTGATTTATGTATAAAACTATTTTCAAAATGTCTTCTACTCTAGTTTTTACAGTAGTAAATGGTGACGGTAGAATCCATCCTTCGAATTTCCTGTTTAGAAGAATATTTTATTAAGTAATTTAAAACGCCTAGAGCAACATTTTCCTCACACACACACACACACACTCTCGATATTAGGGGTAATTTTTAAAATTTTCTCTTAAACTCTAGATAAAACTGACTGTACTATTTTCTTCTTGATCGTTTTATGTCAGAATATTTGTACAAATTATTTACAGCGTCATTTTATTATTTTGCATGTTTTTGTTTGTTTGTTTGTTTTTAAGCAGAATGAGCTATCTGTACTGTAACAACCGTGGTTATTGAAATCCAATTTCTAGCGTTAGCAACCCTTAAACTTTCCGCTGAGCCACTGGAGGGCCTTGAATGCTTGTACTTAACCACTCTATAGTAAATTATGTATTGATAAATAAACTTTGAATAAAACCTGGTGATATCTTTCACAATGTTTCAGAGTTAACTTTAATATATATATATATATTAACAATTGTTCGATTAATCTTTTATTTGGGGGGGGGGTGATTTCATCATCGCGAATACTTAACTAATAAAAATGGAATTTTCCACGTTAATTAATTATTAAGTTGTTATCAACATGTTACAAACAACAGTAAGGACAAATTACTTAGACATATTTTAATTGTGATGACTATCAAAAAAAACCAATCAGAGTTCTAAGTCAATGTGTCCGAATATTATTTTGAAATTTCCATCTTTAATAACGTCCAGCATCTCTGTTGTTTGTCTACTTCGTCCTTTAAAATATCAAAATCAGCAAAAGGCTAACGGCTTTTCGAAAATAACTAATGATTACATTGATTTTTAAGATAAAATTCTTCACAGTAGTATCAAATTTCTTTTATCCATATCGATGTTGGAATGTTAAGGGCCTCTAAAACTTTGTGAAGAAAAATTCGTAAAAAAATATTTAAATCTTTTGAAATCATAGACTTTAAGATAGATCTTTATACGTTAGCATTGTGTTGGAGATTTTATAGTTTTTATCTGCGCAATTAATGAACGAACTTCTGTTGTATAAACAAACAGATTACAACCCCACTTTTTTCTCTTGTCCGGTTTTATTGCTGTTAAGCTAATTAGTTTGTTACGTTGTAAGTGTTATATTGTATGTTTATATTATTCTGTATCATAACAGATTATCGTTACAATGATATCGTTGGTTAGTTATTACGCGGGCAATATTGTTTTGTAAACGTTTTGCATGCATTATCAACTTGTATACGGCGTTGTATTGCTCAAAGCTGTTGTCTGTGAATTTATTTGTGGCTTTGTACTGAAATCAGTCATTGACTAATTGTTCAAAGTGGCCTTAATGAGTCTTGAATTCTTTCAGCTGTTTGTGTAAAGCTACTTGTAATGTACGAACGAAAGTTGAATAAACTGTTATAAATGGAAGTGACACAGTGTGGTTAAATACTGTAAGAAAACATATATGGTAAATAAGCGAACACTAAAGTGTGTTTGCACCACAACATTTTACCCATGACTAATCGTAGAGGTATTAATTTTGGCGTTATTTGTTTATTTCGAATTATTTCCCGTGACCTTTGACAGAAAATTCGTGATCAACTGAACAAAAGACGTATTAGATTAAAGGACAACAAAAGGACATTTGATCCATCTAGGCCGTCCTAGCCAGTGAATTAAACTAAATATTAAAAACTCAAAGCCACTCCTTATCTTTCAAATATTTATAAAGTTTTCCCTTAAAGTTCCTTACACCCGAATGCAATCAGTTCCAATGGCCAGCCACCTTGTTAGAAAAGATAAAGCTGTTTTAGCTGAAGATGACTCCTACTCATTTGTGTCCTCTAGTCTTACCATTCTCACCATTAAATACGAAAAAATATAATGCATCAACACTACCTTAAACACCTCAATCACATCACCATGAAATACGAAACAATATAATGCATCAACACTACATTAAACACCTCAATCACATCACCATGAAATACGAAAAAATATAATGCATCAACACTACCTTAAACACCTCAATCACATCACCATAAAATACAAAACAATATAATGCATCAACACTACCTTAAACACCTCAATCACATCACCATGAAATACGAAACAATATAATGCAT